>NW_025110085.1:188825-201415 GCF_011392965.1 Frieseomelitta varia
TTTTTTTTTGCCGAGTGCCACACCGAGCACCGAGGCTGTCAGACGTACACACGGCTGTTAGTAGCAGAGCACGAAGAGTACCGGCACTCGGGCTCGTAACGACTCTTCGAAACGAGGAGGATCGATCGAGGTGCCGTTGGTCCGCACGTGCGCACAACATCGCTCTCTCTTCTCTCTCTCTCTCTCTTTTCTCCCTGTCTCACTCTCTTTATTACTTTCTCCTTTTCCCTGTATTTATCACTCGTTCACCCGTTCCTGTCTTCTACTTTTTGATCTCCTCTTCTTTATCGCTCTCTTATTTCCATTTATTTCCACTCCCTCCTCCTCCACCATGTTTTTTCCTCTGTGTTCTCCCACATGTGTCATTACCTATTCCCTTTCACGCTGGGTATCTTTCCCTCCTCTCTCTCTCTCTCTCTCTCGCTTTGCTCTCCTCTCTACTACCAGCGGCCCGTTCTACATCGCGTCGAGGTAAATCCACCCTCCCTCGCCGGAAAACGTGTGTATGTGTGTCTATGTGTACGTATTCGTATACTGAGCGGCACGAACGTCCCGCGAGCATTATGCGAATATGCACGCGTGCCCGGAAAGAAAATTTCTAGAATTTGTAGAAAAATTGGACGCGTCGAGTTACGTATATAAATGGAAAGGGATAAGATCGAGTGTGATGCTTCGATTTCTTCGAAGTGTTGTCCACTCGCTCTTAATTTCATTGACGAGAGTATTTTTAGATAAACGTACGCTTATCACGCTCGAACGTCCAAATATCAAGTGTATCCCATAATAATAATGTCGTTTCTTGACACCGTAATTTTATTTGATTTAAGACTCGATACAGTTTCGATCAGCCCATCTCTCTGACAAATTTTTTATTTCCCCTTTTTTGTAAACGGGAGGGTGATTTTGAAATAAAAGCGAACGGGTCTTTTTTAGATTTTACACCGTCGGAAAGACTGACGACGCCGTTTTGAAATTTTGTAAACCAACGTGCTGAGATGTTCTGGCATCCAAGGATAATAATGGCAATTCTGGCATTAGTGGTATGCTTTGGAAACTCACGAAGCATCTCATTTACACTTTGCTCTTCCATTCTTATAGGGTTCGCTGGAATTTTTTTCAAAATTTAGCAATAAGCACAATAAATATCAATAGATTTAACTAAAGTATAGGTTATGTTACATATTTACTAGAACTAGAATGTAGGTTATGTTACAATAAGTTAAATTATACAGGTTATGTAACAACAAGTTAAATTATACTGGTTATGTTATAATAAGTTAAACTATACAGGTTATATTACAATAAGTTAAGTTATATAGGTTATGTAACAATAAGTTAAATTATATAGATGTATATATTAAAATAAGTTAAATTATATAGATGTATACGTTAAAATAAGTTAAACTATACAGATTATATTACAATAAGTTAAATTATATACGTGTATATGTTACAATAAATTAAACTATACAGGTTATATTACAATAAGTTAAATTATATAGGTGTATATGTTACAATAAGTTAAATTATATAGGTTATGTAACAATAAGTTAAATTATACATAGGTGTATATGTTAAAATAAGTTAAATTCTCTGTCGTCAGATGGCAGTGTTTATTAAATTTTATACAAATTTACACCTTTAAATGAATATATCACAAAATTTAACAAAGAAATTATAACAATAGCTATTCATTTTAATTAATGTACAACAAGATTTTTACGTTTGCTTTGATTGATCATTGACATCAAGAATACAATATACATATTTTTTTCTTTCTTCGTTTGAAATCAGCGTCGTCGTTAAACTTGCTTTAAAAAATTGTGGTCGGTCTTCGCAATTTGAAACAAAAAAAAAGAAAATTACTCATGGCTACCCCTAATACATGGTGGTGGGCTTTCCATGTATATATATGCCGCAAACGCGAAAACGAATAACCCACGCGACACGTCTTTTCGCGCACGTGTCACCCGTTCGTCGACCCTTTCCCTCAGATACACACGCGCGTGTGTTTTTCCTTTTCCTTCTTTTCGGCGAGATTAAGCGAGATTCTCTCGGGGGTGGATGCGTTTGCATTTCGCAAGTTTGTTCGACCTTCGTACCCACACGTGTCTATCCCGTGAACGTTGAACCTTTCTACATTCTTGTTCTGTCCAGGTGATGAGGGCAACGTGTGATTTACAAATTTTCTATTTCTCTCTTAATCTGAAAATCGCGAGATCTTGCGATCTTCTCGTTCCTCGAACGAATACAGTATGAAAAGGAATATCTATTGGTATTTTCTGAATGTTTTTTGAATGTTAATAACGTGTCTCTGCAACATTCCGTGTTCTTCCTTTCTTCTCTCAAAGTAGACACGCAAGGTAAACACTCAGAAGTATTTGAAGTATCGATGAAGTTGTGTCCTCCTGTTTATTCAAATTCGCTGTTACGTAAGATCTTTTTGTACGAAAGTAAATGCACACGGTTGGCGCGAAATTTTCCAATTATTTGCTGGTATGTACGAACGGGTCTCCTTGTTTTGTTTACAGGTGAACGAAAGGGAACGAAAGGGTGGAAACGTTTGCGGGAAAGGGAGCCACGTGGCGATGCTAAGTGACACGTGCTTCGTGTTCCTCGACCTTCTTAATATCCGGCTAATTTGTAACAGATTCAAAATTGATTCGCGGTTCCTCTTCAATGCTTCGTCGCCTTCTACTTTTGAAATGTAACAAGTACGTGTTTATACTTTCGAAACGTATCTTCACGTCTTTATACCCTTCACTCTTCTATAGAATGCTTACTTTTCGCAATTGAAGTATATAAAAAGAAAAATTTATTGTAACATATACGCCTATGTAATTTAACTTATCGTTACATAACCTATATAATTTAACTTATTGTAATATAACCTGTATAGTTTAACTTATTGTAACATATACACCTATATAATTTAACTTGTTGTAACATAACCTATATAATTTAACTTATTGTTACATAACCTATATAATTTAACTTATTGTAATATAACCTGTATAATTTAACTTTTTGTAACATATACACCTATATAATTTAACTTATTGTTACATAACCTAAAGTTTTATTTTATTTAGTTAGACACGAAACTTTTTGTAGCGTGTATTTCCTTTTTATGCGATACGATTCCTATTTCGAAGAAAGATATATCTCCAGTGCGAGATAACATCTTACAATTCCGCAGAGAACTACAATTCCTCCAAATGTAGACCACCAGTATACATGAAGAATCTTCTCGCGCGGCTCCCACATATTGTAATGTAAAAGTTTCAAAATTTTCGACCAGACGCAGCTTAAAATATCTCTCGACGAACGAAATATATTATATCATAACTCGAGATCGAAGTCGACACCGAAATAACACACTCGCGGGCAATTTCTAGATCGACGAGCGTTCTCGTATTGCAGCTAGGTATTTAAAAGCCGAGAAGTGGATTGAAGCATTAACCAGGGTCTATGAACTGAACGTACCGAGAGCAGAATCCACCCGCCTAGCTGCAAGAGCACACATTGTCTGCACAGCTAGTATATCATACGAGCATCGATCCGTGAGAGCGGTCTCATCGCTCCCTGCAAAGTATTACGGGTACTCATAAGTAACGTCGTTTCTTTTTTTCTTTTTTTTTTTTTTTGCAAATTTAACAAACTAGATTGCCATCTAGCGACGATAATTTAACTTACTGTAACATAATCTATATTCTGGTTAAACATGTAACATAACCTGTATTCTAAGTTAAATATATTGACATTTGGCGTGCTTATTGTTAAATTATACATTAAATAGAATAAAATTTTGCACAGTGTCAAAAAACGACATTATTTATGGGTACATTACACCCTAATAGAAAGTGTAAATCCTTAAATATGTAACATAACCTATATTCTGGTTAAACATGTGACATAACTTATATTTTAATTAAATACATTTGGCGTGCTTATTGTTAAACTATACATTAAATAGAATAAAATTTTGCACAGTATCAAGAAGCAATATTTATGGGTACATTACACCCTAATAGAAAGTATAAATCCTTAAATATGTAACATAACCTATATTCTGGTTAAACATGTAACATAACTTATATTTTAATTAAATATATTGACATTTGGCGTGCTTATTGTTAAATAAAATAAAATTTTGCATAGTAGCAAAAACCGACAATATTTATGGGTATATTACATCCTAATAGAAAGTATAAATCCACGCCCTTAAATATGTAACATAATCTATATTCTGGTTAAATATGTAACATAATCTGTATTCTAAGTTAAATATATTGGCATTTGGCGTGCTTATTGTTAAATTATACATTAAATAGAATAAAATTTTGCACAGTATCAAGAAACAATATTTATGGGTACATTACATCCTAATAGAAAGTATAAATCCTTAAATATGTAACCTATATTCTGGTTAAACATGTAACATAACCTGTATTCTAAGTTAAATATATTGACATTTGGCTTATTGTTAAATTATGCATTCAATAGAATAAAATTTTGTATCAATCACAGTATCAAAAAACGACATTATTTATAGGTACATTACACCCTAATAGAAAGTACAAATCTCTACGCCCTGAAACGTACCTACCTACGCGTGTTGTTTCGCCACGTCTGTTCTTTCTCAGCCATCCGCCTACGACGAAATTTAATCTCGTTTCGTTTTGAGGAATTAATCAATCCGAAAAGAGGACGCAGCGCAAGTAAAAACTGATAAATTTGCTTTATGGGTTCCTCTAGGGCGACCGTGGCCTACAGAACAAGTTTTGACAATAAATATAAAGAATGATACAAGGTATAAAAATATTGAAATTAACTCGACTATTTTCAGAATTTAGTCGATGCATTGTCAACGATCAATGTTTCTTTAGTGTTTTAAAACTTAAAGGAAAATTTGATACTCTTCCTCCTGTTGAATTGATAAATTTTAAGATCCTACCCTCCCTTCTAAGCTTCTCCGAACCTCAGGAAGTTTGCATAAAATATATATATGCCTATTTGAAAGTAGCTACAGATGCGAACAAGTTTTCTGAAATTAATTAAGAATAAAGCACCGACGAGAATTTAAAGAATTTGAAATGTATAAATAGCTCGTAAATCCCATTAAAATGTAAGTTATTTTGTCTTTTTTACATCCTTCTTACACGCTTGCTAAACATGCCTTTGTCGCTAAAATAATTTACTTTAGGCGTGAATCGAGCGTTCGAGAAAAAATTGAGACCTACGAAGGGTTACGAAAGTTTAGCCACCCCTGCGCGCAATAATTACAACGATCGCAGTTGAGAATTAAATTTCAATACGAGAATTAGGGTCAGAGAGTTTATTTATTTAGAATCGTCGCGAGAAATCGCTCGAATTATCAATCTCTCTCTCTCTCTCTCTCTCTCTCTCTATCAGATTTTTCCAGACGGAACTGAATCACGCCGGAAGTTGTCTATACGACAATATCGACAACGATGGCAAAAGACACGCTCGGGCGCGATATTCAACGAATGATAATGAAATCACGCTCGAGCACCGGTAAATTCATAATTTTCTCAAAGCGGCCTAAAGCGCCGGCTGCATCCAGAAATAGACTCTCGAGCGTCCTGAATGCCAATGGCGTCATTAAAACTAGATCGGCGCACTTTCTTGCGACCACTGACCGAGATTCGCATTCGCTACGATCAGTCCCCTCTCTGTCTCTCCTTGTAATTCGAGTGTTTTCTCGGTAATCCACCGGTACACGCCTTTAAACATCGTCTCCGCGTGCCTCTCCTTAACCGCCATCTCTCCCTCTACCTCGACGTAACACGTCGTCCGCCGCCGCCAGTCAGGTATCTCGAATATCGACGAGTATCTCACGTATCTTGCGTAACTCGAGTATCATCTCGAGTATCGTCTCTCTTTGCAGGGTAGTAAGTACACACGGTAAGTTCTACACGCTGCCCAGACATCCAGGCATCGCTACCGCCGGTTTTATCTGCGTTCGTATTGGTGGTCGCGTTCGTGTGTGTGTGTGTGTGTGTGTGTGTGTGTGTGTGTGTGTGTGTGTGTGTGTGTGTGTGTGTGTGTNGTGTGTGTGTGTGAAACTGTTCGTCCCTGTCACCTTGAAATCCTCCCCTCCGCCCACCAATTTGAAGCGGCTGAGAGACGATCGTTCGCGCGACGAGCTTTTTTTAATTTTGGAACGCGATGGTTTCGGTCGAACGACGAATTTTATGCACCTAACATTCCTCCTCCTCCTCTCGGTCGATAATTGTATCGAAATTTGAGAGACTGACCTATCCTACTGTTACTTTACACACTCTTGGTTCTCCCACCTCGAGAATGAGTTATTGACGGATGAATTTTTTTTTGCATTTCACCTCCAAGACGAACAGAATTAAATTTGTTTAAGATACCTTCGTGTTTAATTTTATGATATAATTCGTTTATCGTGAAATAAATAATTTCTAGATGATTGAATCATGAAATGAATCATCTTTAGACGATTTATCACAAAATAAATAATTTTTAAATGATCGAAGTACTGCACTAAAATTAAAACATTTTACATTTGAGTATATTTCAGTTCTCTTTTATACGTTTTGAAACGTTATCTCTTCGTTTTATCTTATCGTTTTCAACAATTTCCTAGTGATCCCTCCAACTGTTCTTTCGTTCTTTTATTTGTTCTTTACGTGGATGTCATGCTTCTTTGGAAGTTTCTTTTGACGTTAATGGCCGTGTATAATAATAATTTTTAGATGATTTCTCACAAAGTAAATAATTTTTAAATAATCGAAGTATTGCAGAAAAAGAATAGTCTTTAGATGATTTATCACAAAGTAAATAATTTTTAAATAATCGAAGTGTTGCACTAAAATTACATTTTACATTTGAGTATATTTCAGTTCTCTTTTATACGGTTTGAAACGTTATCTCTCCGTTTTATTATCTTTTTCAACAATTTCCTAGTGATCCCTCCAACTGTCCTTTCGTTCTTTTATTTGTTCTTTTCGTGGATGTGACGTTTCTTTGGAAGCCGTTTAGGCTTCCTTCATTTTTTGAATAACAACAATCACATGTCAGAAGAGCGAGAAAAAGAATTCTGTATTCTATACTCTGGTTTTTACATCTGCTAAAACAATGTAAATACCTTGCACGTACAAACCTAGAAACATTCGCGAAGGAAAATTACAAAAGAAACAAGATTCGTCGTTTTACTCAATTTGGAACTTTCGTATCTATCTATATTAATGTCGATTTAATCGATTTAATTCCCAACGGCGGTCGAACGGTGGATGGAAGTTCAAGGAGGCGTTGTAATCGAATTACAAGGCCAGAGAACGTTGAATTTCGTGGGATCGACAGACGAGCGTGGAACGGAACGAGCTTTCGAAACCGATTTTCCTCGCGGCGCGGGCTGTGACGCTGGTATTCATCGATCCGTTCTGTAAAGGGGCGTTCACACCGCGGCGATTCGAACGAACGGCAAGACGCTCCATCGGTGAAACGCGAGTTTACACCACGATGATCGGGATGATCATCGTTGCGAGCCTTCGTAAACCTTCGTGCTTTACGAGTGGTATTATTAGCAGGATCGCGATGTAAAAGAAGGCCGGAGGAAGGACAGTCAAAGGACAAAGGGATGGAGGGAAAAGAAGAAAAAGAAAAAGAAGCAAGTGGGAAACAAAACCAATTAGAAATGTAAGAAAAAGTGAAAAACTCGAGAGAAACGTAGAAAAAGAATAACCTCGCGAGGATAAATGGAAAGAGAAAGAGATGAAGACACGAAAGAGAGAAAGAGAGAAGTTTTCGCTATCCTTCTCGTGTTTTATCCCTCTCGTTCGCCTCTCTGCCTCCGCTGGCAGAAACGTGGGCGTGGACGTAGGCGAGGTAAGCCTTCAGGGCCGAAACGAGCATCGACCGATCCGACTGGACGCATCGTAAATTGTGACCAACCGGGAGCGATTCCCCACCTGGGCGATGACAGACACGTCGGTTTTGTACTGATTTTACAATTTTCGAGTGTTGAAGTCGAGTCGAAAAGAGAGAAAGAGAGAGAGAGAGAGAGCGATCCATGCCTCGTCAGAATTAACCACTTGCGCTGGCAAACTGATTGCGAACCATAACGAGTGACCAAACCGTATAGAATAATTCGTCTTCCTTTTGAATTCATCGGCATGATATCACTGGATAGAAATTACTAAGAAGTAATAAATTTATTATTTGTGTTGCCTGGCTTATATTTTAATATTATATTTTAATATACTTATATTTTAATATACTTAAAACTGAGGAAATGTTGCAATTTTGGGTCAAAAAATTCTCGTGGCACGTCTTTCCAGCGTAAGAGGTTAACCTGGCAACTGATTGCAATGACCATACAACAATTTGTCGCATTCTTTTTCTTTTCAACTCGTCGATGTCATATCACTGAACATTTTGTTTTATTTAAGTGTACTTACAACTGAGAAAATATTGCAATTCTGGAAAAAATTCTCGACGTGGCACGTCATTTCAGTGTAAGAGGTTAAACACTTGTGCTGGCAACTGATTGCGGACCATAACGAATGACCGAACCGTATATAATAATTTGTCGCGTTCTTTTTCTTTTGAACTCGTCGATGTCATATCACTGGACATTTTGTTTTATTTCAGTATACTTAAAACTGAGAAAATATTGCAATTTTGGAACAAAAACTTCTCGACGTGGCACGAGATTAAATCATTTGTGCTGGTAACTAATTGCGGACCATAACGAGCGACCGAACCGTAGACAATAATTTATCGCTTTCTTTTTGAACTCGTCGATACGATATCACTGGATAGAAATTATTGAGAAGTAATAAATTTATCATTCATTTTGCCTGAGTTATACTTAAATATACTTAAAACTGAGAAAATATTGGAATTTTGAGGGAAAAAATTCTCGACGTGCGTGGCACGTCATCCCAGCGCGAGAGAGGTTAAGAGAAGTAGTGTCAGTCGTGCAAATTGGGCCGGCAAACTGGGGAAAGCAAGTGGTACGAGTCAGTATTTCGTTCGACCAAAGTTGTGTCGTGCTCGAATTGCATTTGATAGACCGGGACACGTTAAATTGCATTTCACTTCTTCTTTCCATGATCGATCGATGTAACTTAATCGATGGAACGAAAGAAGTGAAGGTTATGGACAAACGAAGGAGCGACGCGGGAAAATTAAAAAAAAAAAAAAAAAAAAAAAAACCGTATGACGGACGTTTTAAACGGTGCAACCACGAGGGAGGTGCAAAATGCAGATGCTATTCGCGTTCGGCGAATATCGAGAGAAACACAATAAAAAAAAAAAAAGTTTCGCGGCGAAAAAGCTCCGGCAAAAACGTTGAAACGAGCTTTGATTTTAATTTCCTGCATTCTCCCTCGTTGTTGGCCTGCGGCTTTCGAATTCCCGTTCGTACGATCGATGAACGTTCGTGTCGTCACATGAGAACCCTCCTTTAATACCTCTCCCTCTCATTAAAGCCATCCGCTCACTGCCGAGAGTAGCATCCTAATGCTATTTACACAAGTGCTCCGCCGCGCCGCGCGCCCAGCCGAAAGGGCGTTCGAAACTGTTCTTCCGCGTCGTGCCACCGGCGTCGTGTTGCAATAAAATATCCATTAGTTTCGCTCGGTATTCCACTATCATCGTACCATCAAATCCAAAAAGAGAAAAAAAAGAAAGATAATTTATATTTTTCGTTCGACGAGCCTAACGAGTCCAAGGCAGTTCTCCTTTGTCTCGCACGCGTATCAAACATTGTTTCGTTAGTTTGTACACAGTCGAACCAGTCCGGGAAGATAAATCGAATCGAGCTGTTCTAAAGTTTAATTTGTTTGCGAGTGATCTGAAAAATATTCGTCTGATGAAATTGGAGTCGACGAGCAGAGTGCTTTCCTTAAACGATCTCTGAATTTTTTAATGTTTTCATGAATGACTACATGTATATATATATATATATAATGCATATATTGTATATATTTTATGTGTTATAAGTATATTATATGTGTACACATATGTACATATGAATATACAATATATATAATGAAATATATATATATGTATATAAAATATCATATAATGATATTGATATATAATATAATATAATATTATATACTGATATTGATATAAATATAATATAATATTCATGAATAATATAATAATGATATTCATATGTAATATAGGATGTTCAAACATGTATATGTATAATACACATTATATTATAATATAGTATAATATAATATAAATATACAGTATAGTATAATAGTATAGTATATAGTATAATATAGTATTATAGTACAGTATATAGTATAATATAGTATTAGAGTATAGTATATAGTATAATATAGTATTAAAGTATAGTGTATAGTATAATATAGTATTAGAGAATAGTATATAGTACAATATAGTATTAGAGTATAGTATATAGTACAATATAGTATTATATAGTATTATAGTATAGTATATAGTATAATATAGTATTATAGTATAGTATATAGTATAATATAGTATTATAGTATAGTATATAGTATAATACACTATACATAAATACGTGTTTGAACATCCTATACACATAAATTATAAAATATAATGTATATTATACTATATTATAATATAATATAAATATACAGCAGGTATAATATAGTATAATACATAGTATTATAGTAGAGTATATAGTATAACACATTATACATAAACATAATATAATATAATACACTATACATAAATAATAGTATAATACACTATACACATAATATAATACACTATACATAAATACGTGTTTGAACATCCTATACACTATAAATTATCAATTTCGTTCGATTTCAATCGGCCGCGTTGAAAGCAACAACTTTTATCAAAACTGTGATCTGACTTGATCATTCTTGTGTCCAAGAATCGAATCGTTCTAACAACAAAGTAATAAATTGACGACGAAAGTCCAAAGACGCAATAACCAACGTACGAGTATATTCTTCGCTATCCCTTTCTCTCCTCGATCGAAAGGCGCTCGAATCGAAAGTAAAAGTTTTCTGCCGGCCGTGACGATCCCTATTATTATCCCGGCAATGAAGGTAATTTTAATGAGTGCGTTATAATAAGAAGCAACGGTGACAATGGGAAGAATCGAGGGACTTATACGGAATATAAGATAGATAACGACGTTTCCATAGAAGTGAGGTAAGAAACTTGGAAACTTTGGGAATTGTTGTCATTAAAACCGCGTTCGTTAATCTTTCATTAACCGGGCTGTTCCTCGTCAAGAGATTGCCTTCGTCAAGAACCAAACTCGCGGCCCTCTATTATATTATACGTCTCGACGCGTATTAAGAAGAGATCGCATTACAATCTCTCGGTCAAAGTTCATTATCTCTCCGCTGGGAGACAAAAAGTCGCGAAAAGTTCCAATGAACTATATATCTATCTGGGCAGCTGAAACACGGGCCAATAAAGTACGGAAAATTCACGAGTTCCTTCAGTATTGTCACACTGAATAGCTAAACTAACCAACCACAACAGACTTCGTCGCAAATTCGCGTAATCACTCAAGTAAGTGGCACAGACAATTACATTAGCGAACATCCCACTAAAAATCGAAACAAGATTTTCTTAAAATCCTTATTAACTTCTTAGGCGATTTCTTTTATTTCGAAAATGTGCACTGACGTGCTTAATTATTGCTAGGCGACGACGAGTAAATTCACAGTTGCTGTAAGTCAACCGAGTTAAATTATGACAAATGATAAATTTTTTTTTTTTTTTTTTGAGCGGACGTTTCTTCGAAAAATTTCTAATTTTATCGGTTATTTACAGAACTCGACGTTTTATTTTCTGAGAATTATTCCACTAAAAATTCCAAACGCGGAGGAAGGAATGTGAATTTTCATCGATTCGTGGAAATAAGTAAAAAGTCAAACATTCGCGTGATTAAAATGATTGGTGATGAATTTAATTTGTTTCTGCATTGTATCGATCGCGTCGCATTTCTCCGAACACTTCTCGTTATTTATTTTCCTTCGTTTGTCTTGTTGCCTCGAAATATTCCAAAATATGCTAGAATCACAAGTATATACAATTTTTTTACCTAAAAAAAAAAAAATAACATTAAATTTTAAAAGTTATAAGTTTAAAGAAAATAACATTAAAAAGTTTGAATAAAATAACATTAAATTTTAAAACAATAAAAACTTTAAAATATAAAATTTGAATATACAAATAAATTTAAATATATAAATAGCAAAAGCGAGTTTTTTTTCTATACGAGTATACTCGACGTTAAACAAAAAAGTTCCATTTCATTACTTAATCATATACTTAATCATATACCTGCAATCAAGTACAGCAGGTTTTTTCGAAACCTTTTCCTGCTCGCGCATCCAACTTACCAATCGAGCGAGCAAAAAAATTGTACGTGCAAGTGAAAATGGTCCAGCTCCAAGCACTGGAGGATTTCCAACACAGGTTACACAATGAAAGAAAAAAAAAATTGAACTATACATGTATGTATGTTCATAATAATCATAATTGGGATGAAGAAAACCCACATGTTATTGTGCATTCAAGACATCAACACCAGTTTAGTTTAAACG
>NW_025110085.1:201651-209151 GCF_011392965.1 Frieseomelitta varia
TAATTGGACCTTTCTTTCTTAATGGGAAACTAACAGGCACAAAGTACGTTGATTTTTTGAGCACGCGTTTACACGAAATATCAGAGGAAGTTCCAGTCGATATTTAGACTTCGTACGCGGTTTATGCATGATGGAGCTCCGCCGCATTTTAGCCGAGTGGCTAGGCAATTTTCAAATCAACACTTTGCAAATAAATGGATTGGTCGTGGAGGTCCTATTGCGTGGCCTGCTCGTTCACCGGATTCGAATCCATTAGATTTTCATTTGTGGGGACATTTAAAATCTATTGTATACGCAACATCGATTGAACATGCTGAAATACTACGAAATTGAATAGAGCAAGGCTTCCGACAAATTCGAGAAACACCAGGAATGATAGAGAGAGTAACCAGATGAATGACAAAAAGCGTGCAGGCTTCAAATGCAATTGTCTTTTGTAAAAGTAATTAATACAGAAAATTCATTATATCTCATAAACGAAGACAGATAGGACATACATTTATATGACTTTTTTTTTTCATTATTTTTAGGCGTACAATCAGCTCCCGAAGTGGCTCCCACAAGTTAAAACGAAACACCCTGTATATATATATATATATATATATTCGTAACAAAACGAAACGTAAACGAAAGCTATCGATCCACGAGCTAAAAAAAAAAAAAAAGGAAATACACTAGAGGTAGGAGATGATCCCAAGGTTTCGCTCGACTAGCTTCGAACGAAAAGACGCAGACAATGGGCACGATGTCGCGGATATCTTTATCAATCTGCGAGACTATGAATTTTGAAGTGTCTGCTTGCCGCAAGCTCGAAGTTCCGTCGTGAAACACAACCGTGGGCAAATAAACGTAGGATAAAGCGCGGAGCCACGACCCAGTTTCGTGCGGTGCCAATTGCCGATCGTGGAACACGCAGTCCTAATTAAAGAGAAGTCTCGATCACCAATTAGGAGCCACGCGTTACAAGATCGGCCGCCGAGTTCAGAATTCGACCACCGATTCCGTGAGAAAATCGCCATCGTTCTATGGCCGAGGAACAGCCATAGTTTATAGGGTCTCGTCGTTCCATAAAAAAAAATTTCAACATTTTTGTTGAAATTTTAAATTCATAATTACATATATGAGACAGTATATATTTCGTGAATCCTTTCGTTTCAGATTTCATTTAAATATGTAAATCAATTGATTGTGCTATCTTTGATAAGGTCAGTTACACTGCAGCCATTGAATCACTCATTTGGGCAGATTGGCTTGAAATTATTTTCAATAAGACATGCTTTTGATAAACAGGTGAATATATTTATTTTGCCTAATAAATTTCCTTATATATGTATATATATATATATATATATNTAAAAAGCAAATATGAATTTCGCCGATGAACGTATATATATGTATATATATATATATATATATATATATATATATATATATTTTTAAAGATTATTACAAATTTATAAAATTTATAATAATTTATTATATGTGTATGGTTATAAAAAAGAATTTTTTAACTTTTAAAAATAAGATATAATGATTGAATTAGTAATATATGTGTAATATATATTAAATGTATGTATTACACATATATTTATTACTAATTTAATCATTATATCTCATTTTTAAAAATTAAAAATTTCTCTTTCATAATTATACATATACAATAAATTATTACATTTTACAAATTTATAATAATCTTTAAAAAAAAATTAATAAATTATATAAATAAAATTTTGATATTATTAAAATACTTTTTATAGATATAAAAAATATTTAAAACTTTTTCTATTATTAATGAATACTAAACTCACAGTTTAAAAAATAAGATTCTAATTTCCAAGCACGCTGAATCGTTTCACGATCCGTGAAAAATCACACGGTGTTCGGAAAAGGAATAAATTACTACGAGTGCGCTCGATCTACTTTGCGCTACCGATATCGCTCGCGAAAAGATCGAGCGCAAGGAATTCGGACTCTTCGTCTCGGAACGAGTGTTCTAATCCGACGAGTGATCGAATGACTCCCCTTCACCAATTATTCCGGCATTCCTAACCTAAATCGCGCGAATTCCTTCCGCCTGTTGGAGAGAGAGAGAGAGAGAAAAAAAAAAGAAGCGCACACCGAGTCGAATGAAGTTATGTTTTCGCGACGATTCAATTTCCACGCGACAGTTTCTTCTTTTCGTTTTCTCTTTCGGTTATCGGTTTCACCGTGCTCGTAAATTCTGTTCGTACGCCGGAGAGAAAAAGAAAAAGAAAATTTCTTCGACTTCATTTTTGGCTGTCGAGCGATTGGAGTATAAATATATGCACAATATATGCTATTAATATTGATAACAAAAATTGTAACAATTATTTGTAACACATGTGTATACAAAAATAAAGTTACACGTGACTGTTAGTTCAAATGTCCCGCCGGGGGCAAATGTTAAGTACGATGTCGCCTCAGAGTGCAAAGGGTTAACAATTTATTTACAATTTATTTATTTACTTATTATTTGTTTAACTTTCACCAATTATAATTTAACTAATTATATTTTTACTAATTATTATATTTTAATTAATTATATTTTTACTAATTATTATATTTTAATTAATTATATTTTTACTAATTATTATAATTTGACTTGTTATTTGTTTAACATTTACTAATTATTATAATTTTACTTATTATTTGTTTAACTTTTACCAATTACATTTTAATTAATTATATTTTTACTTACTTATTACTAATTATTATATTATTTATTTATATTTTATATTAATTATTATATTATTTATTTTCTAATAATTTATTTATTTACTAATAAATACTTTTATTAGTAACTACTTTTATTAGGACTACTTTCCTAATACACTTTACTAATTACATTCTTTTCTAATATACTTTACTAATTTATTTATTTACTCTTCTAACTTTTACTAATTTTTACTAATGTTTACTAATTATTATATTTTGACTAATTATTATATTTTAATTAATTATATTTTTACTAATTATATATACTTCCCTAATACACTTTACTAATTCATTTATTTACTAATTACCTACCTCCCTTTTTGTTATCAATATTAATAGCACATATACTTTACTAATTTATTTATTTAGTCTTCTAACTTTTTACTAATTTTTACTAATTATTACATTTTGACTAATTATATTTTTACTAATTATTATATTTTAATTAATTATATTTTTACTAATTATATATACTTCCCCAATACACTTTACTAATTCCTTTATTTACTAATTACCTACTTCCCTTTTTTGTTATCAATACTAATAGCACATATACTTTACTAATGTATTTATTTACTCTTCTGACTTTTACTAATTTACTCATTTACTTGGTCTGTCTTACCTCTCCCGACAGATCGGCGAAGACCTCGACTCCGTTGACTCAACGGCGAGCAAAATAACAAAATTAATTGATTTACTTTTACGCGGTGAAGCACCGAAGCAAATCGGAATGGAATTCCTGCCGAAGGTTGTCGAATCGATCGTTTGTCCATCGATCACGCTCGCGTCTCTCCGCGTAGGAGGTAGCACCGCGCAGGTAGTTTTACCACGCTCGATCTCGTTTAAATATTTAACGCTGGTCCTGCGTATAATTCACCTTCGGTTCGATCGGCTCGTTATAACCGGACTGTGACAGAGACCGGAAGAGGTGGAGCCTGCAAGATCACAGTCGGTGATCGTGATATTAAAGTGCAAATGATCGCACTGTCACCAGTTGCAAAACGCCATTACGTTGGTAACAGTGGGGCCTGTGCCTCCTCCGTTGTCGTCGCGAACTTGCAAAATAGTCTGACACTCTAACCACCATCTCCTTTCCCAGTTCTGTATACACAAACTATAAAGTATCGTCGTACGTATGCATCTTTCTCTCTATCCATCGATACGGATAGATATTTCATTGTCTCGCCATGGAAGTTTGCCTAATTGTCCTTGAAGTGAAATGGCTAACTAAGTTAAGCTGACTATACTCGTCATGAAAAGTTGGAATTTTTTTGTTCATGTAGAAAGAAAAATTTGCTTTTGCTATTTATTGTAAAATTTCTTTCAGGAAAAAGAATTGTATATGTTATTATTATTATTATTATTATTATTATTATTTTATGTAATTGTATATAATTGTATATTTTATAAAATTGTGTATAATTGTATATATTTTAATTTATTTATATTATAACTGCGGTAATATTTTATTATAATTTTTATTATATTTTAATATATTTTTATATTATATTGCGGTAATTAGTAATATATTTGTATATATTTGTAAATTTGTATATATTCGTAATTTTTTAAATTGTACATACCTCTAGTTGTAGAATAGTTTGTAATATATTTGTATACATTTGTAATTTTTTAATTGCACGTTATTTGTAGTTTTAGAATGTTTCGAGGCAACAAAACGAAAAGGAAACGCGCACTCGAAAGTAACAATTTTGGGAATTGTTCTGAACGCAGAAACAAATTAAAACAAATTAAATTTATCTCCAATCATTTTCATTTGACAAACATTTGACTTTTCACGAATCAATCATGAAAATTCCAGTTCCTTTCTCCGCACTTTGAATTTTTAGTGGAATAATTTTCAAAAAAAAAAAAAGAAAATAAAATATCACGTTCTGTAAATGCCAATAATTTCTTCAAAGAAACACCAAAAATATTGCTGCAACTTCACTCGATCGGCTTACAGGAACCGTGCATTTACCGCGCATATACTCGGGCCATCGCGAAAGAAACAATTAAGCACGGCAATCTCGAAACAAAACAAAACGCTCAAAGGGGTTAATCGTTTAATTACCAGCAGCGGATCACGGATTAATTTCATCTCGCGAGTAACGGTCACCGCGATGAAGAATTCTCTTCTTCTATCCCGTTAACACCTGCCGTTGATTGAGTAACACTCAGTCAGATTTACGCGGCGGCACACGCTCTCCCGAGTTGTGTTGGTGTTGCTGCACACAGCTACATACAACACGCTACAGTTGTTCGATCGATCGATTATTAATAGAGGCGCACGGAGCCAGCACCGCCGTCACTGGTTGGACAACTTCGGAATTTCCGACGTTGCGTCTTGCACGTTGCATCTTAAGTAAAGCTAATAGATGTAATTCGATAAACTTCGACTCGGCTGGCGGTGGGCGAGCCGTAGGACGAAGGAGTTAAACGCTCGTCTCGAAACGAACGTTTGAAAGAAGTTACGTGTGCGTATCGATCACAGTTTCGCATTCTAACACGACGAAACAAAGTTATCTTTTCTTCTTTTTTTTTTTTTTTTTTTTTTTTTTTTTTCTTTTTTTTTTTTTTTTTAGTTCCTCGTTCGAACTAAAGTCGCGGTACCACAGCAACTCCGACGATGTCCCTAACTTCTTTTCCCTCGACTTGGCAACGTCGCGTCCGCGAGTCGATCTCTACGTCTAGATGCAGATTGCAGATGCAGCGAGAGGTTAATCCCGCGGACTCTCTCTCTCTCTCTCTCTCTCTCTTTTTCTCTCTCTCTCTCTGTCTCTCTCTCTGGGGTTTTTATACAGTCGCTTTTCACGACCTTTTTCTTTTCCCTCGCCCCTTCGTTCGCCTCTCTTTCGCATTAATTACGCACGTCGACACGTCATACACACGGACCATACAGACGGTGCGCGGCGTATCGTTTCAAACGAACGCGTTTCGCGGAATATTTCGCCTCCCTCTTCACGTTCCCGCACGCTAGACACTGAATAATAAAATAATACTCCGGTACAATCGTCTTTATCGGAGGGGCACGTAATGTCTGGCACGTCTGGAGAAAAGGAGCACTAGTTGAAAAGTGATTCGTTGGAGAACGAACAGAGGCGAGACAATGACCGCTACTGTTTCTACGCTCTGGTCCATTGAAACTGCGTCCTTACGACCGTTTCAGGTGTATTACGTATGGTTAATACGGTTGCGTTTCGGTAAAATTGTCGCCATGTTATTACGTTATGAAAACGCCTGACAGTAAAGTAAAAGTGTGCTTCGTAACGTTCTTTGGAATTTCATGGCCAAAATTTTCTAGCGAGTAATCGAAATTCTTATCTGTAATCTGTACGAGAGGAAACCAAAATTCCCAAATAAAGAGGGAAATTATACAAAAACAGAGTAACGATCGAGATCAAATGCAATTTTAACCTCTTGCGCTAGTAACTGATTCGCGGACCATAACGAGTGACCAAGCCGTATACAATAATTTTTCTTTTCGAATTCATCGGTATATCACTCGATATAAATTACTAAGAAGTAATAAATTTATCATTTGTTTTGCCTAGATTATACTTTAACGTACTTTAATATACTTAAAACTGAGAAAATATTGCAATTTTCGGACCAAAGAGGTTAACCACTTGCGCTGGCAACTGATTGCGGACCATAACGAGTGACCAACACCGTATACAACAATTCGCCTTCTTTTTGAATTCATCGGTGTATCACTGGATAGAAATGACTAAGAAGTAATAAATTTATGATTTGTTTTGCCGGGTTATGTTTCAATATACTTAAAACTGAGAAAATATTGCAATTTTAGGCCAAATATTCTCAAAGTGCGCTTAATTTCTTACAGTTGTAACTGGTTCGCGGACCATAACGAGTGACCAAACCGTATACAATAATTCGTCCTCTTTTCGAATTAATCGGTATAGAAATAACTAAGTAATAAATTTATTATTTGTTTTGCCTGGGTTATGTTTCAATAGAAACTGAGAAAGTATTGCAATTTTGAGCCAAATATTCTCAAAGTGCGCTTAAACTCTTGCAGTTGTAACTGGTTCGCGGACCATAATGAATGACCAAACCGTATACAATAATTCGTCCTCTTTTCGAATTAATTGGTATAGACATAACTAAGTAATAAATTTATTATTTGTTTTGCCTGGGTTATATTTCAATATACTTAAAACTGAGAAAGTATTGCAATTTTGAGCCAAATATTCTCAAAGTGCGCTTAACCTCTTGCAGTTGTAACTGGTTCGCGGACCATAACGAATGACCAAACCGTATACAATAATTCGTTCTTTTTTCAAATTCATCGGTATATCACTGAATAGAAATGAGTAAGAAGTAATAAATTTATCATTTGTTTTGCCTGGGTTATGTTTCAATATACTTAAAACTGAGAAAGTATTGCAATTTTAGGCCAAATATTCTCAAAGTGCGCTTAACCTCTTGCAGTTGTAACTGGTTCGCGGACCATAACGAGTGACCAAACCGTATACAATAATTCGTCCTCTTTTCGAATTAATTGGTAATAGAAATAACTAAGTAATAAATTTATTATTTGTTTTGCCTGAATTATGTTTCAATATACTTAAACTGAGAAAGTATGGTACATCCTTTCAGCGCAAGAGGTTAAGAGTCATACGTCTATTGTTTCACTGCTTCAGGACGTTCTTTTCTATTGAAGTTGAACGAGACAAACGATATCTTCGTGATTATAAATACTAATAAATTAACATGCACGAGTGATCGATAGATCATTAA
>NW_025110085.1:214151-286611 GCF_011392965.1 Frieseomelitta varia
CTCGTCGATTTTCATCGAGGTATCTACAACGTCGATTTGCATCGAGCTTGCGGCGTCGACTCCGTCGAGCTTACGGCTGGCAGCACTGAGTATGTTCGACCCATCGAGCTTCTCTCCAACTATTCGCTTCTCTCTCTCTCTCTCTCTCTGTTTCTCCCTCTCACTCCTTCTTCACCGGCGCTGCTTACACGGTGGTTGCACCGGCCTTGTCGCACCCTAAATCTCTCTCCTCGAAATTCTTTAATCCTTTCCACTGTTGTCCGCGCGTTCAAGGTCCGTCCCCAGCAAAGCAAACGCTCCTTCTCTTTCGTTTTTCTTTCTTTTCTTTTTCTTTTTCCTTTTCCTTTTCCTTTTCCTTTTCCTTTTCCTTTTCCCTCGCGGGATTTCCGCTCCCGAGTTGCTACCGACGAAACGTTCGTCCTTGATCACGCGCGTGAATCGTCGATGAACGAGGTGGCGATCGTCGGGGCAATTGTCATCGCAGTGACATAACACACGCACACACACACATACACACGCACGCACACTCTCTCTCTCTCTCTCTCTCTCTCGCTCTCTCGAAGGATCTGTTCACCGGTTACGTATCGTTACGCGCGGAGTCACTGTCTGGGAGCTACTGTCGGTGGTGCCTCCTCGTTGCCTTCCACTTCGTCGCCGTCGCCCCCGCTCCGAGGAATCGCCAGCCAGGACCGGACCTATCCGCGATGCCCTCCTCGTTCCTTCCCTCTCTGCGCTCTCTCGCCGGCAATGCAATTATATTTTATTCACTTGCGATTCTTCTTTGTTTCTGATTTCCCCCCACCCCCCTCCCCTCCTCTGTTTTTAGGTTTCCAGCTACTGGTCATTCGAGAAGACTTTCGATAGGCTTGAATGTCGTGAGAAAGAAGAGGTGCGAACATTGACGGGAAATTCGGCGAGAAAAACCGAAATTTATCCTTGAACTATCTTTGAACGGCGCGATAGATCTTATAACCCTAACGCTGGCTATTTCGGCCTGTGTCAGTTTAGTTTGGCGTAGGCAAAACTGATTTAAATTTTAAATCTAGATAAAACACTCGGGCGAAAGAGACAGCAAAGTTTCGTTTAACGCGAAGGTTGGTTTTTCGCTCGTGACATCGAGTTAAAAATAACGTCGCAGTAATATACAAGTTGGCAATCAAACTCGACATTTTTGTTTTGTTCTCTCCTCTTTTTTTTTCTTTTTCTTTTTTTTGTGTGCGTGTATGTGCCATACGTTGGTTCGTCTAGATCCCAGATAACCTCATCTCTGATGACGAGTGAAATTTCACATTGAAATTTTTCCAACGTTCGGGATAGATATTATTATTATACACTTGCAAAACGTATATATGTATATATATATATATATATATATATATATATATATATACATATATACGTAGATATAACCGCGTCGCAGGTTATTTATAAATTTAAACGTGTGCTTCCACGTTTTCGACGCTCCGATCCTCCAAATTCTCCGCGCCCCCCAGACAGTTTTCGATATTCGATCGATCGAATCGCTCAGAAGTTACAATATGCGCTGATTTATTCAACGACGAGTCGCACTCGATTTCCTTGCTCGAAAGCCACGTAGTACGTGTGCCTCTGTACCGCCCACACATTCCAAAATGTTTCTCAATAACTTTTTTTTTTTTTTTTAAACCCCTCCCGAGATATCAATATCCGCGTTGCCTTACGCAAGCCCCGCGATATCCACTTGTCGAGTAAATGTAAATGTAAATCAGATTATCGTCAACTCATGAGTGAGAGAGAGAGAAAGGCGAGACTTGCGTTATTAATACAGATAAATTAAGCGGCGATACGAGTCGAAATACAGGGCGACAGGAGACACGGCGCCGGCACTAGAGCGTTCTTACCCCTTACCCCGAGATAGCCAGCTCGCGACCGGAGCACCGACCATGAAGAGAGACCGAAAGCGAACGACAAACGAGGACAAACGCAGAGGAAGAGAATGGGATAATATCAATGTGTGTGTGTGTGTGTGTGTGTGTGTGTGTGTATGCGTGTGCGCGCGTATGTGTGGTGTGTATACACGGGTATACAGAGTGTACCGAAGGTAACTTCGATTACAATGGTATCAATGATTTTACCGTTTGTGAAAAACAGAGGTGGAGGGGGGGGGAGGGAAATGCTGTCGATTAAGACTGTCGCGTTATCGACAATTTCTGTCGTTTAATATTCCATTTAATATCCGATAATACCAGCCGCGCTCGCGATATTCCCAACATCTGCAATCGGCGAGTGACAAATTAGCACAAGGTCGCGGCCGACTGATTCGAGCGTTAAACTCTTTTGTCGATTCTGTATGTACGGAGAGTCACGCGTTGTTGTCATTCCCGATTTTTCTTTTTCTTTCTCTCTCTCTTTCTTTTTTCTTTTTTACAGGGTTCGAAACTTGGCGGTTGTTGCGCAAAAAGAAGAGGAGAAAAAAGGGGGAGAGAGAGAGAGAGAGAGAGAGAGAGAGAGAAAGAGAGAGAGAGAGAGAAAGGATATAAAACGCGGAGCGTCGGTATTTTCTGAACGAGAGATTTACCCGTGTCCCCGACGAGGAACTAGTTTTCGATAAACGAGCACCTCCTCGTTAAGTGGCTCCACGAAGGGGGCCGAAATCGTACTCACCCTATATCCCGGAGAGCATTTGCGGGATAGAGAAAGAGAGAGAGAACCGAGAAGTCAGAGAGAGAGAGAGAGAGAGAGAGAGAGAGAACCGAGAAGTCAGAGAGAGAGAGAAAGAGAGAGAACCACGTATCAAGTGGGGAAGCGAGAGAAGAGAGTGTGACAGAGAGAGAGAAATATTTTTATTAAAAGAAGGGAGGCGACTTAATGGAGGGAGAGAGACAGATTCGCGGCGCAGTACACCGTGTCGGATGCTGATGCTGCATTAAGCCCCGTTTGCACTTCCGCCCTTCCATTCGCATGGTTCCATCCTTTTCATATTGCTCCCTTCGCACCGCCGTGCACCAATTGTTTTCCATGGTTTTAATTTCATGTAATATTCCTGACAATTCCACTGAAAATTATTGCGGCTTCGCAGGCTACCTTTGTCGACTTTTTTTTTTTATCTCTATGACGCTGAACTTCAACGTGGTTATAATTCACTGTTCGTACATGTATAGGAATGAAATGCAATTTTTCAAAATCACTGTGGTTTCAAGAAAATTGTTTTTGTTCACGATCTTTCTGCGATATCTCAGTTATTATTAATGGTATGAAAACAGTGATAAATAGATCAATTTTTTTTGACTCTTTTGAAGTTTTCTTATTCTCGTAGTTTTTTTTTTTTAAACATTATACTTTCCGCCTGACAAAGGGGCTTGAAAAGGGCTTAGAAAAATAAGTTTGTCATTAACCGTGCCGATCTCATCATTCAATTTGAAATTAGCTCAATTCGAACGTATCGAAACTGTTGTGAATAAATACTAGTCAAAGATTGTATACAACATAAAAACATGTTCACATTTGTTATCATTGAATATGTTGAAACCTCGGTGATCGTAAAGTAATGCAATGTACAAAAAAGTAATGATGTAGTGAGCGTCAATGTTTGTTTTTTTTTTCTTAATTCACACTGTGCTTTGAATAGTAATACTTGACTCGAATAGTAATCTTCACGAGTTAATAAACGAACTTTTTGTAACGAATATCATTTTGAATACATGTTAACATACATAAGTAAAATAATAATTTCGTGAAAATGCATTATCGATAAGAATATCTCTCCAACATGCATTTAACGAATTTCCTATCTTTAACGATAATGAAAAACGATAATGGAGAACTATTTCTTCACATTGCGTGCATTATATGGAAACAGTTTTGGCACGTTCAAAATATGTCAATTTAATTATGTTTAAATTAAATGATAAGATCAATGAATTTGTTTTTTTAACACAACAACTATAACAAAAGAGAAACTACAAGAATGAGTTACGAAAGATCACGATGGAATGACGTTCACACTGCAATACGTTCCACAAAATCAAACAATTTATCTTTCTCATATCATTGGTAACAAACACAAGATGTCATATTGATATTTTAGCAAAATACTGAGACACCCTGTATATATACATATGTACATCTGTGTTTGAAAAAAGGTACACAACGGAATTCACAATGCCGAGGCTTCATTCTCGTTGAAGAACTATCGACATACAACGTTACGAGGAGGAGTCTGCGCGTCTAAGGACGTAGTCATAAAAGAAATCCTTCCAAATGGATTATACTATCGACTCGGCAGTGTTGCATCGCAATGCGAATGATAACCTAACGATTTGCAGTTTCGGCCCGCTGATATGCAAATACAATCTTATTCAACCTGACCGAGGAAGTACGTTCACGAGTCACGACTAGGAAACTACGGGCTGTATTTTGTCGAGTGAACTTTCAGTGTTCCTCGGATATTCGCTCGCCGACTTGAGGCAAACAGGAGGTGTACCAGTAAGGTCACGTGATGGACTTCGTCCAGGACGAGACGAGGGAGAATACATAGAAGGTAGACGTCACTGACCGTGAACGCACGCGAGACTCGCGACAATTTTGTCGACGACGCGACATAGCAGGAACACCGTGCATCGGCAGATAAAGCGGAAGAATGCGGCCTCGAATGATGAACCATCGTTTCAAGGGAAAAGGCGCCTTCTCCGCCATTTCCTGATCGTCCCTTTCGACTCGGTGGTTGAGACGGCCGGCCCGCGGATACTATATTTCGTCGCGTACGATCAATAGTTGTACGCTTTGTACGATGAAATATCACACTTTCCTAGCGGATCGTTCGTTTATCTGAAAGTATTTTCAAACATCATTAGTGGATAGATTGTACTTTCGTTCGAAAAAGAAAATCAATGTCTCTACCCTCACTCGAGCGTTATTGCTGTTGGTAACAACTGCATCACATGAATGGCTTCCGTCAGACAATCCGGGGGAGTGTTCACTTGACGAAATATTGTGAAAGTGGATTTCGATCACTGGATACAGCGACTTGGAATGATTGATTATCATCCTGATTCCTTGTTCCTAAGTTTTAGCCGAGTTCTGTTAAAAAATTAGAATACAGTAGCAAATTTGTCGAATGGCTCAAGTCGTTTCAATTTCACGCGATTAAATGTTTACCTGTACATATTTACTTTCCAGCAGCTAATTTTGCGATACGTTGTAAAATTTTGAAATAATAAAACTGTGTGAACAGCAAATAGCACATGACATGTATATTTACGTGAATTTCATAATTATCCATTTCTTCGATACAAGTGTCATTTGTTGAAAAACAAATAATAATATAAACTAAACAAGATACAAGAAAACAAACGTAAGAGATTCGAGACCTTTGATACAGTTTTTTTGTTACGATAAGCCCAATTTTACAGATAGAAATCTGTGTTATCGGCTGGATGAAGCTCGAGATTCACGCCATTTGTTACCAGAGAGCACAGTGATTCTTCGTTATCGGTCTGTTTTAAATAAAGTTAAAAATGTAATTCTTCTCGGTCGTTTGATTGAAAATAATATGTTCTTAACCGACGAGTTAAAATGTTTAACTTGTATTTAACTTGTCCCAAAGTTATTTGTAAACTTATCGAAAGACAGATACGAGCTAATGCCTATCTAGGCTAATACCTAGACTGTAGTTAAATTCATCGATGCATTTTGCAAATACTTTTGTAATTCGCGAAACATTTTAATAACAACCATTAATAGTAATAATTATTACTATTATACAAACAGATGTAGCGATTAGAACAAATCTTGAAAATGACATCCAACAAAGAAAAACGTTTGTACTTACACACGATATCTTTCCTCACTTCATAGGTTATGATTTGCTTTTTTTCACGACAAATAGAGACACAATGAGAAAAATGGCAGGTAAATAATTTCGGCTCTTTGAGAACATTTGTCATTGCCGATTTGTTGCGAAATTATTCCAAAATGATTGCATCATCGAAGCCTAGTTCAAACACAAAATAAACAGTGAATTTAAATTTCAGAATCGCAATCGACAGTCAACTGACAAAGCTATGTTATTATTAAGTAATTCTCACGTGTATCTGATCATCGTGTTTCACATCGCTACAGGTGGTCTGGTAAAACCCTCTTCCAGATTTGGCACGCTCACACGCATTCCGATACGTCATCGGGTTTTCTTTGGCTCGTTTCATTCTCTCGCCCGATCCTATTGATTCTAGCATAACATAAACCAATCAACTGCTCACCGATCGTTGCGTCAATCGCTAAATTTGAATTCTCATTTCGACTTCGTAGAAGCTCGACGTTTCGAACGCCAACGGTTCAACTGCCCGAGTCGAGTCGAGTCGAGTCGAGTCGGAACGCTGTGAAATTGGCGGGAATAGCACGCGCGCGAAAATTTGAATTTCAGCCACGCTATTCCTCACACTGTATGACGTTCGGTGCGATTTCGCTGAAACTATTCTCAAAACTATTCGTCTACACCACGAATCGATATTATCGCGCGGTTAATAAAAGACGAGTGCTAGTGACTGGCGTTTATTTTTAGACTGGAGAATCTTTTTTCGGGTAACCGGCGGCTCGCACGTGTCTTTCACTTCCAATTTCATACATTTCTCGTCCGAGCGTAATTTATAAATACGACGTTAGTCAGTGTTATTTCCTTTTCGTTTTACAGGTTCCGTGCGAAACCTGTTCCCTCGTGCAAAATCTGTTTTATCACTGCGCGCGCGTGCGTTCAACTTTCTCCTCAACACTCAACGTTGACGTCAGAAATTGTTTTTTTCAAGGAAATATGTAAAATCGACGAATCGCGTGTATATATATACACTTGTGCACGGAATTTAATTTCCATTACTCGACGCTCCTCGTCTACAATCATGGTCGGACAATAACTGTTGAAAAGTCAAGAGTCATTCGGTGTTCTTGAGTCGTAACACTGTCCGACATCGAGTGTCGCTCTTCAAAGATTTCACGTTCTTAGATATATGTACTTGTGCGGTTGAACTTGTTAAAACTTTTTGTTCAAAAGCATCCTAAAATAAAGATACACAAGGGAAGAAAAGAAATTTATTATCTAAAGACGATAATGTTTATATACTTTATCTACTACAAGATAACATTGCAGGCTACGTATATATATATATATTGTAATGATTATATCATATTGTAATTCCTGTGAACTTGTATTAAATTTATGTGCATTTAATACGCGTGATTCGTAACGTCCATTAAAATCGAGAAAGTAGACTCGTGAATTTTTGAACTATCAAGCCGATCAACTCTAATCGATCTCGGTTTCTCTCGAAATTTATCGCTATGGCCTACATTGCGTTAAAGATTAGATCGTGATCGCGTTTCCTGGTTGGGCCTTCGTACTGTCCTTATCCTGAAATTAATAATTAATAAACGATAACAAACTAATCCAAGGGAATTACACAGAGGAAAATGATTTGCACGATTTGAATTACGCGACTGATCGCATGTCGTACACCACGAAATAAATATTCTCACGAAAGTTTCCCAGAAATGAGAAATGTTTCAAAGGTGACGTGTGCTTTTCTATTGCTGTGCAAATTAGATTTAATTTACAGCTACATCCCTCGATTCCGCAAGCTCGCGTAACGCGAGCACACACGGATACGCAGAAGCCGCGAAACTTGCATTTCGCGGAATGATATTTGTAACGAAGTTCAAAATTGGAGTTCCTCCGTGCCGAAGCCACTACACTTGCAACTGATTGTAACTCACACGCCTACGTCATCTCATCGGCGATAATAGAAAAATTTCCTTGATATTGCGTCACATATCCCGATATCATTCCGAGGTATTCTCAATAAACGTAGACAGGGAGGCTGACGGATATCGCGAATTCATTGAATTTCGCGGATGATTTCCGCCTCGCATATTTCCTTACGTTCCGCGAAATTTCGGCCAACAGCGAACAAAGGGGAAAAAATGCTGTTTCAAGCGA
Organism: Frieseomelitta varia; assembly: GCF_011392965.1. NCBI lineage: Eukaryota > Metazoa > Arthropoda > Insecta > Hymenoptera > Apidae > Frieseomelitta > Frieseomelitta varia. The sequence goes on from NW_025110085.1 coordinate 222,115, forward strand.
CAGTCTTCATTCTGATTCAACTGTCCGCTACGCTCGTTCCTAATTTCATTAGTTCATTGCTACACTGCTACACTTTGGCTCGCGAAAATACGACGAAGAAACTCGTGAAACTCAACATTTCTTTATATATATATATATATATATATATATATATATATATATATATAAAAGTTCTATTCACGAGTTTACATTGCTCTTTGAGAATAGGACAGTACGTTTGCTTTGGGGAATGGAGTTTTTAACTTGTACTGTAACGGAGATACTGCTGCCTTATCAATTTCGATCGATTTTTTTCCGTTTGATTATCGATCCGATATTTCCTGTGTGTAACTTTGACGAAAAAAAGTTTCAACTGTGATTAGAAAAGATGATAAAAAAAATATCGTGGTAGCTGGTAGTATTATAATACAAACAGACGATTTCGATAGAGATGATTCTAAAAATTTGGCCATTAATTTGTATAGTAAGTATGCACTGTCTCACTTGTATAGTGAGAGGCCATCTGTCCAAAAAAAAGTGGAGACACAGTATCCACTTTATTTTTTATTGAAATAAAGAAGTTCTTTAAAGAAAGAGAAAACGGAATAAAAATTTCGTTCTTTTGAAAAGAATTTTTGCACTTCTGTAAAATAAACGTAAGTAAAAATAAAATTTTGTGAAATAAAAGTAAATTTCTAGTAAAATTCTGTAAAATAAACGTAAATAAAAATAAAATTTTGTGAAATAAAAGTAAATTTCTAGTAAAATTCTGTAAAACAAAAGTAAATTTCTAGTAAATTTCTGTAAAATAAACGTAAGTAAAAATAAAATTCTGCAAAATAAAAATAAAAATAAATAAAGATAAAATTCTGTAATATAAAAATAAATAAAAATAAAATTTTGTAAAATAAACGTAAATAAAAATAAAATTCTGTAAAATAAAAGTAAATTTCTAGCAAATTTCTGTAAAATAAATAAACGTAAATAAAAATAAAATTCTGCAAAATAAAAGTAAATTTCTAGCAAATTTCTGTATAAATAAACGTAAAATAAAAATAAAATTCTGCAAGACAAACGCAAGATTAAAAAGGAAGAAAGAAAATACTGATAGATACTGAAAAGAATATTCGGCGATTGAATTTCAATAGAACTTGTCTCGTAGTGCTGTTTTCGCGAATTTCGACGGATACGTCTACTATGAATCTTCGAGGATGCATGCACCGTGCCGAGTAATCGTGCACTGATAAATAAAGGCCTGTTGCCTCGAGAAATACCGCCAGTGTGCTTCCAGACATCGATGGGCGAACCACGTGAATTCCAACAAAATTCAATACTCACTGTTACGTGATCCGGTGGTTTCCCCACGTACCTTCAACGATTAGCGATCAGACAAGCATAAATAACTCATCAGTTGGAAACGTTCAGTCTCGCTTTCGACCAGTCGAGTTCGTGAAACTTTCCCCATTATATTTGTGATTCGAAATTAGAAACGATTTTCCAGTAAAGCACCGGGTCGATGATAATTTTAACAGTGACTCGAGCCGAAGCATCATTTCAAGCCGCAGAAGATAGCATCTACGGTGAATTACTTCCGCCCTGTAACCGATTTCATCGCAAACTGTGAAAACAGGTATACCAATGTTGCCTCAGACTTCGTACAAGTTTTAAAATTGACGTGCGACGCACGTTTCTTGAATGAAAGCGAAAGTGAAACAATATTCGATTCGAAGGTTACTTTTTTTCGTCGAAATAGCGGGAATTATTAAAGATCAGTGGCCTTGATCTTTTAATCAAATCGATCTCAGATGGTTTATCGTCTTTCTACGAGGCTCGATACTCATCTCTGGATTTTTAATTTTTAATTCCGGTTTAACTCTCAGCCATAATCATTCACTCGAAAGATGTTAACAATGTGCAATTGAGAGTGTAGAAACGTAAAATGATCGTTGCTTGTTTCAGGTCCTTTTTGTAAAGCCACAGCAGTTCCAGCTACGAGAGCTAACAAACATCACATACACGGAAGACGAATATTTTTTTAATTCAAACGCACCGACTTGGAACAAACAGTAGACTTATATATACCTGTACATACGAGGAAAATTCTGTTATCAAAGTTGATACTCGAAACCAGCTCACCAGTGCCACTATCTTCGTCGATTCTTTAATCGATAACAAGAACGTAATTCGAGCGAAGGAGAAGCTGTAAGCCGATAGAGTGCGGAAGTTGGGAACACTATCTTTTTATTACGTCAGGCCTCGACAATTTGACGAACATTTCGCAAAACGAAATCAAATTAACTGCGTTAAATCGTCTGCATGAAGTAATCCTCGTTCGAGAGATATATGTATGTGTGAATCATTAGTTTAGATTAGTATTGCCAAGTTAAAGCACAAACTGGAAGAGACTGGAATGTCATCAACGAATGGACCATTCAAATGTTTTCATTTCTCTGCGGCTACGCGCGAGACTTTGCGATTGTACTTTTATTAACGAAGAAGGGAATACGTTTGCATCTCCGAAGAGGATCACTGTAACGAAGTGAGATCGAGTGGGAAACTCGGCGAACCAAAGAAAATCTGCGATCGAAGATAAATGTTTACGGCAACAACAATTTCAGTGGTTTATAAATAGAACTCAAAGGAGCAACATGTATGGGATATCGAGAAAGTGTTTGGTGCTGTTGCAAATATTATTTTGTCAATTGGCGATTAGTGGCGCACGTATGGACAGTGAAACACGGATTATATCCATTCCTCTGGTATGTATATTAATAAAAATTCAATTTAATCAGATTTCAATGTGTAAAGACTAAACTCAAGGTTGATGAACGATCAACGGTATCTCGATAGAACGTTATGTCTAATTATAAATTGCCAAATCACTTTTACAAGGCACAGCAAACTGATGTATGATAAATATAGATAGCTGTACTATTTAAACAAAAATTTATAATTCAAAATTTAAAATATCTGTTTAGTTACTTTCAGGTCCTTTAATTCTATCTATATCCATCTTTGAAATATTGAAAATACAAGTACAGTGTATCTTTCTGTAAAACTCCAATTTAATTATTGTCAGACAGACAATTATAAATAATATAAATGTAATATAAACTGTTAAATATAATATATATAAATATAATAAACTGTCTTTCTGTAAAACTCCAATTTAATTATTGTCAGACAGACAATTATAAATAATATAAATATAATATAATATAAACTGTTATAATATAAAAATAATATAAACTGTTTAAAAAAAAATTTATAATTTAAAATTTAAAATATCTGTTTAGTTACTTTCAGGTCTATCGTTCTATCTATATCCATCTGTGAAATATTGAAAATACAATAGAGTGTATCTTTCTGTAAAACTCCAATTTAACTATTGTCAGACAGACAGTTATAAATAATATAAATATAAATATAATTATAAATAATATAACTCTGACTTTGGCTTACAATTTTTATGCCTTTGATACTTATAAATAAATATAAAATATATTTAACTTTGATACTGATAAATAAATATAAAATATATTTGACTTTGATACTTATAAACAAATATAAAATATATTTGACTTTGATACTGATAAACAAACATAAAAATTGTCAATTGATTTTTATTCCTTAGAAGTTCCTAAGTTTTAGTAAAAAAAAAAAAAAACGTATAAGAAACATGATTATGAATTATTTAAAAAAAAAAACATGTAAGAAACATGATTATGAATTCTTTCGATTCGATAAGATAAATTTTTCGATCGTTTAGATAAGCGAATAAATTTTTCAGATACACATGCGATCATCCTTCGATCTTATTTTACAGGAAAACGAGACAGTGATACCTGAAAGGTACAAGAATTTACCTGTGGTTGGCAAATGTTGTCCGTTTGGCGAGGTTTTCGTGAAAAATGGCACCGATGCGGTTTGCGTTCCGCATTCGTTTACGACCGGGAATTTCTCCCCAGTATTCTACGACTTTAATGCATCTGGTTACGAAGTTCCCGGTGTGGCTCGAAGTTCGTTTGTCGCGATTGTTGGAGATCCTTGTAAATACAAGAGGTGAGTATGCAATGTTTTAATCTGAAATTTTCCATCTTGAATAAAATTTAATAAATTCAACAAGTTTGATATAACGAACAAGGCAAAAAAAAAAAAAAAGAAAAATTGAAGAAAAAAACTGCACACGACTTTTTTTTCCATTATAAAAGCTGCGAGGAACAATTTCATCTTATCGTCGTATCTATCGTCAGTATACACGTATTTCGTATTCAAGGATAAGCGTCGGCCTAAGAATTTTTTATCCGAATGTAAATATTGAATCATAATGAATTTCAAATTACCTTAATTTCATTTGGTATAAAGCATCCTGATAATGCAATTGTGCACAATTCGCATCGTACTGTGCAATTTGCAATACTGCGCACTTTTCAATCTTTGAATTAAAAAAGGCGTTGAAAAAGTTTGTCACTGGAACATGACGACAGTCAATGAAAATCCAAAGTGCATCAGTACGTAAATTATAATTACTTTCGACCTATTAATTCAATTTTCGAAAAAAAGTTATATACGTATTGCGAGTAAAAAAGAAGTTTGTAAATGTATAAACAAAAACACTACGATATCCAAAATGACAGCAGAATAATAGATAATCTTGCATTTACCTAGATGTTTAGATTAAGTTAGATATATATATATATATTTTTTTTTTTTATTTTCTTAAGGTACATTTTAGATCCGTACGCTGATTACAGGGATAACAATTATTTATTAACAAACGGTTCTATATTCGCGCCCGATCACGATCCAAAAATATTGCAACCCGGAGTCGATTACTGTGTAGAAATCGTGCCAGACCTAGGGCTTACAACTTTTGTATGCTTCCCCGAAGGTAAACTTGGAGATGTATTTTTAGACGAGTTTCAATTGTGCGCGCCGATTCATCAACGCGCTGACGCTAACGAAATTGTTCCAGATCGCGTGATAATCACCGCCGATTCCCGAATCACCATCTACGCCTGCGGACTTTTAATATCAGTGCCGTTTTTAATTCTCACCATCGTCGCGTACTCCATCACGCCCAAGCTGCGAGACATTCTCGGCAGAGCATTGTGCCGTTACTGCGGATGCTTAGGCGTTGCTTTCACGTTGCTAGCAATCACGCAATTATGGAGCATTGATCTGTCGGATCAAGCTTGCATCAACATAGGTAAAGTGGCACACGAGATCTAATCAAAAAAAAAAAAAAAAAAGAAAAGAAAAATCACAAACAACGCACGAAAGAAAATCTTCTGAGGTATTACTCACAAATATTTAACAAACTTTGCCAATCAATGAAAGAAAATTCTCAGAACTGTTCGTTCTTTCCAACAACACAGGTTTAGATACAATTCCACTGGATTTTATTATACCCGCGTGTTGCCATAGATAGCATCGCGGCATATAAAAGTAAAGTTTGACGTAACGATGTGCGTGACTCTTAAACGGACAATGAATTAAAATGCAAATTGCTTTTCCCAGCGTTCGTCGTCCAGTTCTCCTTCGTTGCGTGCTTCTTCTGGCTGAATGCCATGTGCATCGAAATGTGGTCGCTGGTGCGCGTGTACGTGGATCGGGAAACGTACAAGAGAATGAAACCAAGGAAGTTGTTCTTTTGGTACTCTTTATGGTGCTGGGGTCCCTCGGTGATACTTATCCTCGTCTCGATGATTATGGATCTCGGCCCGATAATACCAGCGACTTACGTGAAGCCAAACTCACTCGGCAAGGAAAGTTGCTCCTTCAAATGTAAGTTGAACGAAACTGGTGAATTTATTAACGTAACGACATCACATTGTTTCAATAGTTTTACACGTATGCCCGACGTCATTAGTACAATTTGAATTTACAGCGGAGGATAAAGCGGTGCCGTACTTTTACATACCAGTCGGGCTGCTCCTCCTTGGGAATATATTCCTTTTTGCCATGAGTTTCGTCAAATTGACTAAATATCAAAGGAATCTCGACTTGAGGCGTCTCGCGAGAAATCAGGAATCGGATCGGCTCGATCGGAAGTACCTCCGACGTCTCATGCGCACCGCAATCGTTTGCATGATCATCTTCTTTCTGATGGGCTTCAACTGGATGATGGAACTGATATCCTGGTTCGTCGACGGTGACTCGTTCGACTGGTCCTCCTTCGACCTTATAAACGCTCTTCAAGGTGTCCTCATTTTCGCATTGTTCGTGCTGCGAAGGCCACCGAGGGACTTCGTGTGGCACAAGATACAACAGCTTCGCGGTATCAACGGGGCGGCCGACGTGGAAGTCGAAAGCGTGGAACTGTATCTACTGCCGACGACGAACGGCGACACTCTGCCCAGATGAACGACGATCCCACGTATACAAAATAAAATCTATTCCCTTCCGATCCTTTCTCGAATTCAGCACGTCGCGAAGGGATTGTGAATCAACTGCCGAAAGATGTTTGAAAGTTCCTCGACGAGATGTACAATTTTTCTATTTTTCTTTTTCATTTATGAAGCATTGAATTGACCGTGAATTGAACATGAGAAATTCAATGACACTGATAAATTTATTTTATGCAAGACTTGTTAAATTATTTATTACGCGCGTGATGAAACGAAAACAGTGTATCCAACGTGTAGCATATCTCATCAGATTTATTTTTCATATCATTTTCTAGTTTCGTGCGGAGTGTGACTTGTAATTTATTTAAAATAGTTTAATTATTACCACCTGGAGCAGGATAACTTTATATGAATGAAATCTTCGGAGTTTTTATGTATGCGTTTGCATTTCATTTTCAAATCACCTCTCGTTCCCTCATTCAGTTTTTTATTCTCTGTTGATCGTTCGTGTTCACTGTGAATACTTGTGCATCCTAAGAAAAAGACTTGAAGAAATGAACAATTTTCTACATTTACAATAAATTTCATGAATATAACAACAGCTCATTCGATTATTGAATTTATAATTATGTTCAAAGTGACTGCACACACAGACAAACACACACATTATATTTGCATTTCCTGATAATGGTGGTATAATTCTTAGAAACTTGTTTTGATTATGTAAAAACTGTCTGTAACTCGTTTTATAATGACATATTGAAATTGTGATATTTGTATACCGATTGCATAACAGTAAGAAACCGGATAACTTTTATTATGACCTTAGATCGAATTCTTTGAATCTTGTATATTTAGCATTAATGAATTTCTAATGATATATATATATAATATTTGTAAACACTTCGCTAAGTTTCATTATTTGTCTATTTATCACTTTTATAAAATTTCACAAGTCTAGAAAATACGATATCATTAAATTATTCTAGTGAAATCCAATTTCTGTATTTTTCTAGCTATTTCAATGATCATTTTTATATTTTAAAACAATCTAGAATTAGTTGCTTGTGTTAGTAATAAATTAATTACGAAATACAAGCGATAATATTACATTTTATATTTTGTAATTTTAGCATTAGAAATGCAATATATTATTTATTGTAAAATTTTTCAATTATTTATGTAAAATTAAATGCATTCTTGCAATAAATATTGTATTCATATTTAAATACACAAACACACACATATATATTTGTTCAAACAAAAAGGCGATGAATGGTACTTTAAAAACTTGTTGACACGAGTAAAAAATATTTTTATTTGTATCCCTCCCGAGACTACATTATACATTTGTTCGCTCTACTTTTGCGTTTCTACTATGCTATATAAAAATAAAATAGTATAGGTTTGTACAACCAAACCTATTATTAGACTATGCCAATCGAACCAAAAGGTTTCCTATTAAGCTAATAAAAATTGATAATTATCTAAGAGTGTTTGTTCGTATATTAGGTGCGCAAAAATAATAGTAGCACACTCGTTATAAGCTCTGAAGCGTCAGACGATTAAATTCTAATGCCTTATCGGTTAATAACCCGACAGCCAAACCAGGTACAGAAAGTAACTTTTGGATATTAATTAGAAAATCAAGGTGTCGTATAAATTACGCTATGTCATTTTGAGAGTATCATTTTACATCTATGTAGATGTATGTACATACCTAATTATCGTTATTGTATTATCCAGCAAATATCAAAATTTTATAAAACATTTTACATTGAATTGGCAAAATAAAAGCTAGATTTCATTATGAGAATTATAAAAATATAGTTTTCTATAAAATTATCTGTCTTTAAATTACTCAGATGGAATTAATTCATAAAGTAAGTATTATTTGCCGAATAATATAATACTTAATCTCTTCTAACTTTATCCCTTTCGCTCGAAATTTCAAGAAAGTTTAATTTAAATTTATATACTGCGTGACAATGCAACGTACACAATATAAAATTGTTGGGTGTGTCTAAACCCTTTGTGGTCCTTGTTGGTGCAAAAATTATTTGTTTTTTACCATACTGTGCTAAAACATATATCGAGTTCAAAAATTAATCATCTGTTACCGACTATTCCGATTATGTTAAAGAAATTAATTTATCAAGGTCTATGATGCCCTGGAAATGGTGGGCTAATGCCTAAAATTCCAACAAGATTTCCTCGTTGAGCAACATATACCAAGCGATACATTCCTGGTGTTCGAAGAGCCGTATCGCTAAAATAAATTCGTTCGGTGATCGAATGAGGCTCGAAAGGAACTGGAGACGATTTACCTAACATAAATCTTCGTCAAAAATTAATCGAGATAACTGTGACATATGTATACAGAGCAAAAATCAATTAATGTATTTAAAGAATTATGATAAACTGACATCTTACCTCGACCTACATATTCATAAACGATGTATTCGTCTAGGCTGGAAAATTCATTGTGAAAAAGTCCTACCCAGTCGCCGCTAGCTGGTCTCGCATCTCCCAATAATTTGTATGACACTGAATTTTCTTCATCGATAAACCATGATGACACAGGTTGGAATTCTACACCATGATCTTTCACGTGTGGTCTTATCTGTAAATATAGTGTAAATTTTTTATAATAAAACAATGGATCATTCATTGTGCTGCACAGAGCAAATCTTACAATAACATCGAACTCTCCTGTAACAGGTTTATGGTCTGATTGTATATAATTGGAATGACTTTTATAATTACGTTGAATAGCACTCAATCTAATATCATCATAAATATCAGCATTTACTCTGTACAAAATTCTGTCAGTCCATGATGGTCGACGCCTAATTGGAAAATTTTTAGTTAAAAGAAAATACAAAATTGAAAATATAACAAACTTATCTTACTTGAGATCAAATTCTTGAGATGCAAATTCATATTTATAAGTGGGAGGAAATGTAATAGGATTTTCATTCAATTCAGAGAAAGCTTCGCCCTTTTCCATTACCATCTTCAATTGGTCTCTAGCTAACAAGGACTTTAGCTCATTTTTCCTAACTAGCATGTCTATCTCTGTGGCAGTCAAATCCTCTCCGTGTAATCGAAAATTTAGATCACCGATCCAAAATACATAACTGTATACAGAAAAGTGGCATTTATTTTAATGTTATTTATAGATTAAATTAAACTCGGAAAAAATTACCGACTCATGAAATAATATTTTTGATGTATCTGGATTACTGAAACTATGACTTGTGAGTATTGTATTATAATCCATAATTCTGTCTGCCAATAAATGGTCGTGCGGTGTCAAGTGTGTATTTACTACACACATGTTAATTCCATACATATTTAGTCTTATACTAACTGCACCTTTATTTCCCTAGAAATAATATATTTTTTTTATTAAGAAAAGATTAAAAGAAAATCCTATAGAATTGTAATGTCTTCTTACCCACATGCCTCCACATCCTGTTCGTGTATATTGAGTCTCTATTAATCTCAAATGCGTGATGTGTTTTCTCAAACAAAAGATATTTAAAACAAGACCCTGTAACCGTTGTGTACGTATTTTTACATAGTCATAATTCTTCAATACTTCTCTGCAAAAATTGTATCATATCGTTTTATTTTTCTTTGCATATTATTTTTAACATAATAATCGTTAGCTTTAGAAACGTTAGCTTTAGTTGTTAATTTATATGAACAATCAAAGTTTATGTCAATACCTGAAAGATTTAGTCCATGGATCTTCAAAGAACATATCCATCACCATATTTTGCGGTTGAGCTTTAACTTCTTGTAATCTAATATAATTTAAAAACATAGTTATTTCAAAGATGATGTACAAATTTGCGTAAATTGTACATACCCAACAAAGTATAAATCTGGTGATGTTCTTGTCTCGTTAATATGACTGATATCAAGAAGTTCATGCAAATCTTGCTCTGGATATTTAGTTGCCACATTCCATGTAACAAAATAGACTCTGAAACACATAAGTAATTTTCATTATTAAAATTATTTGTAATTACAAAGTGCAGACGGCAATAAATTAATCAGAATATAAAACAAAAGAGTTAAAAGTTAAAAAGATACCGAATAAAAAAAACAAATATATAAACAAGAAAGTACACGTTATACAACTTTTACTCACCTAAGATACTTCAATGTATCAGCCATTTTTAGGATAATAATACGATGTAAGTCGGGAAAGAGTTACACAAAATTTTATTTTAACTTTGTTAGCATCTGGAATCAGATTATACTACGGTGACTATGCAATGTTTTCTAACATGCTTTCTAGGTTATACAAAGTAGTATACGAGATGTCAGTGATCGGTTAGGTAACTCCTCAGTTTTAAACTTACATTCGAATATTGTTAATAAGTATTCAAAGAGAGATTTCACAGAAATCACATCACTTTTCTATTAAAATGAATGAATATAACTTTAAGTACAAAGAACCATACTGATGACAGCTGTAAGGTAAGCAATCTCCCCTCCACTAAAAACTAACCATGTGACGTCAAGATAGCAATCTCTCATCATATGTTTGCTGTGTATGCATATTATGAATAGTAAATATACATAATACGTAGTATACATAGTGAAGTAGAAATTCATTCTTTCATTAGGCACAGCCGCAATTAAATACTGATTATTGAACAAAAACTGGACAAAATTACTGATTACTGATATTTTAAAAAGTAAAACAAATCGCATTAATTATCTTTCATTAAAAGTTCAGGTATCTCGAAATTATTTATAGCTCTAACAAATTCACTTCCAAATGCAAGCAGAAAAGTGGACAAATGTATAGATAAATTTATTTTTTCAATCATAAATCTGGTTCATTAGAGTTAACGGGAAAAATCAGTAAATTCTTATTATATGAAGATTCTAGTTCCAGTTATATGGACTGTTTTGTTCTTCGACAGAATCAGATAAACGAGGTTCATACTATATGCGCGTAGCATGCACTTTATGCCTCATTTCTCTTAAAGGATATGAAAACAAATATTACTGTAAATGTAAAACATTGTTCTAAATGCTTGAGTATTTATAATCGTTTCGTTTTATCATTTACAGAGTTTCTGCAATTAAAAAACGTACGTGTATTGTAAAATATAAATACCTGAAAATTTTTATGTCTAAAGTTCTTGATCTTTAAACCAATTTAAGCACACTCAATCAAAATTTATTGCTCGCTATGCTCTGTACACTGTGACGTACATCCTGAAACTAAATTCTACATAATAACGAAAGATTATAAGGGTAAAGAAATGAGTCATTAATAGATAAGAATAATAATGAAGAAATATCTTTAATACACTTTGCAAATATTTCTCGTCGTTGCCGTTTCTTGCACATTACGGCGCGCAAATGGGATTTTTAATACAGTGCAGAGTATTAATAACAACAGTTTTATCAACGTAGAATCACCTCTTTCTTCTCTCCAGCTATTAACAAGCATATCTTAAATCGCACATTGTTCAAAATGCGTTGCCAAGCCATGATCGATGGCACTATTTATAATCCTCTTTGTGGATATTGCTGAATAACGAAGGTATAACGATAAATAAGAAAAGGAGACTAATAAAAAAAAAAAGGAATGGATCGTACCTTTATTATAATTTTCACTTCGTCTCCGGCTGTTATAGTTTGATTTGTTATCGAAATAATCGAGCGTAGCCTCCTATCGTGGGACGCTAATAAAAAGATCTCGATCGATTATTGTTATTTACAGTAATAAAAGAAGCGAGCAGAAAACAAAGTCCGCCGTTTTCTGATTATCTAATCTAACAATAAGAACGCGGAAAGCAGTTCCCTTATCGAATATCACTTTTAATTTGAAAGTATATATATATATATATATATATATCAGAATTATCAATACATCATCCCGGGATGGGTTGCTCGTTGAAAAAATACATTCGGATTTGCCGATAGAGTTGTGTACAGGTTTCCTGCGTCTTCTGGCCTCAGATACATGCCCGGTGGTAAGACGAACGTCTCCATTGGGCCGTGAACATCTGCAAAATACATTTAATTAACATCATTAAAATAATTTCTGCTCGTAAATAATTATCACAATAATATAAATATAACTCATTATATTATACATATCATTATAATTAAATAATATAAATATAAATTATTACATTATCATCATAATTAAGTTCTGCTCATAAATGTTTACGTTCTATCAAAACTCGTGATTAATGCCCGGTAACAAGGAAGAACGCACGTTTGCTTATCCTTCCGGTCTTGTTAAGCAGCAGAGCGTAATCTCTGTGATAATTGTATTTGTTCAGAGTTTATTACATTTGAATGTTTCTCCACTTGTATCGTTTTATGTTTACTCGAATTTTGATGCCACGTTTCAAAAGATTACGTACGAAATGTTGACACAGAATACCCATTAAGCAGAGGTGCGATTGTTTCGTAAACGTAACCGCATTCCAAAGTGGGTCACACCTGTCACGTTCCTCACAAACATGCGATCAGTCGAAAGTTTCTTGTTCCATTAGGAGAATAGTTTCATTAATTTTGAAGTCGCATCGCCGCGAATGCGAAATGAAAACAGAAAGTAACAGAAAGAATTCTACATTTGGAATTAGGATTCTATCTTAAGAAGAAAATTTGCTTGTTTTTTCGATGACAAAAGAACGAGGAGATGCGAAGAATAATCTCGCGTGAACTGTTTCGCACTTTTGCAGAAGCAGCTGATTTATAAAGTGAATTGAAAAATTGTAAAGAACGACGTGGCTGGATATTGTGATAGCTACAAACCGGTGTCATAAACGAGCGGATGGTTTATGCCTGGCAGGCTAGTGACCTCTGCCTCGCAATACGTGGTATAATCCACGCCCTACTCGTAATAATGGAGATTATGGTAAAGAGATATTACCAAGCTAACACATTTACTTGACAACATTCCCTTCTTAAAGTGAGGCAACACAAATACTCTTTCTCTCAAACAAAGCCACACGTTTTAACGTAAACTCAAGCTCTCATTTCTTTTTCTTTTGTGTTTCATCGCTGGCAGAAAAAAATGAACGAAAGGTCTAATTTATAAAATTGCAGTATTGACAGTTCCATTTAAAATTTGATATAATTTCCACGGGTAATATGCCCGCTTGATGGTTTTTCTGATAAGTACACGTAAAAAAGAATGAGAATCTGTTTTCTTCCACTGTCAAAACAGTTCAATCGGCTACCAACAACAGGTCACCGATTAACCAGCGTCGTCTGATCTAACGGGATTTATTTCCCCTTCCAGTTTAATTCTCGGAGAAGCGCTTGACCTCCGCCTCGAAACTTTCTCCCTCTCCACCTTTCCTCAGTAAGAGGTTTTTCCTCCCTTTCGTTCGTTCCTCGAGGTGAAGGTCGCCAAAGGCGACGCCGTAACGGAGGAAATGTTTGGACTGGGGATTAACCAAGTGAACGAAGTCAGGTATTTCCGGGACCACTTTGAAATAACTCCGTTATTCGGCCTCTCGAGTGTCAAAATTATTATTTTGTATGCTCGTGTTGGATTTGAATGGGGAATCGTGTATTTAGCTGGATTTCTTCGAAATTACTTGGCGAATTTCTAAAGAAACTCACCGTCAGAGTATATGGGGCTTCCACCGTGCCTGCAGGCAGTGCATCCAGGTATAGCGGATGAAACTAATGCCACGCGATCTGCAATTCAAAATATGTTCGATATCATATACTATTATACGAATACCGCAGAAGCATCGATAATTAATACCAGTTGATTTATTCGTCGAATTCGAGAAATTTTATTACAATGTGACGTAGATATTTAAGAGAAATGTTTATATTTTACTTTTCAATACGCTATCGTATAATACACGTGCGTGCAATAGCTTCTGAATATGAATTAAACTTTAATTTATCACTTTCTTTCTTTGTTGTACAGCTTTTATCATTTATTTATAGCTAATATATAGTTATATATGTAGTTTTTTACAGATGAAATTACAATATCCGGAAAGTGTTAGTTTCCAGGAAAAATTGTCGAACGAGAAAAGCAAGGTCCCAGGTTTTACACACCGAGAACAGTATACAACAATAATGATAAATATAATAGCCGAGCGGCAAGGTTTTTAATTGCTGAAAACTGCACACGCCAGAGGCGTTTATACATAAACCATAAACGTACCACCGCTGTGATAATGCATCTTCCTCTTTAAAGAAGCCTCAGTCGGCTTGAAGTGGAAGAAGGAGGGCGAGTAACCGCTGCCAGGAAGCGAGCTCAAAGCATCGTCCCGATCGCGGATCACCGTTGCGGAAGCTTCTCGGCCGAGGGCAGCTAACTGCCGACCCTTCGGCAGGAACATCGTCAGGAACACAAGAAGGGAAGTAGTCAATAAACCATAAGCTAGCCAGGCCTCTCTGTCGCTCTCCGCCGAGGCGGCTACCGAGCCGATCGCGCTCGATATCCAAATCGGAAGCGATAAACCAACAGCCAGGCCGATAAACGCCGCTTCCCGGTTGTTGTCACGAACGCCTCGTGCTCGAACTGCTAAACAAGCCACCGCGACCAGCAGCGCGCCCGGATACCTGGAACCATCAACGTTTTTGTTTCACACAGAATTGGAAAGCATCATCTTTTTGATGCTGCCTTTACGCCGATTGTTTGAAGAATTAATTAATAGAGAAGTAACTTTTGTGATTTCTCTCTTTTTCTTTTTTTTGGAATATTGTTTATAACTCCCGAGGAGTATTGTCGGTGGAAGGTTTGCATTTCAAAAGTTTACCCGAGGGAAGCCACTATCTGTCCAAGGGGGGTTTTGCAACAGGACATTGGCGAGTTTTGTCCTGCATTTTGTGTCTGAACCACGGTAGGTGGCTCGCCGTAAAACCATTGTCCAATGATAGCTACTTGCACGAGTACGGCGAATCCCAATACCAGTGCCTGCCAACACAGAGAGCAAACATACGCGTCCTGTATCATCAACGTATATACACCACATTGTACAAACAGTCATAAGCTTGACATTTCAATAATTGGAAAGAAAAAAGAAAAAAAAGAAAAGGAAAGTAAGACTGTCGAACGAACCTCGAAAGTGTCGATCGATTTGCATTTTTAATTAACATTCTCAACGCTTGCCCGTCGCGTGTAATAATTCATCGGTGAACAAGCACGACCGTGCGACGCGACTCGGGTTTCAAATTAAAGTTAAACGAAGAATTATTATTATTACACGAGGCAGAACGAGTTGGATTTCGCAAAATCGGTCTCTAGCCTTTTATCGTCGTTTCCTTTAATACGTATAATAATCACTCGCCCGGCGAGCAATGAGAGAAAATCCCTGTCCCGAGAGTCCGTTAGGCGAGAGCAGAAAATTGTCGGAGACATTAATACGGAGAACGCATGCCCAACGAATCACAACAGCTGCATTTACTGCTATTAGTAGCGGGCGGTTACTACTGGCGTTACTTTTCATTCAGATCCCGTCCCGCACGTACAAATAGCCGATCGAGATCGACATCCGGATCTCCAACACCGGCGAAATAAGAAAAATCCCTTCGTGCATCCTTCGTGAGAGTTGTTCCACGAGTTTCTGCCAGCCACGAGTTTTCTAAAGCTGTATTCACACCGGCTGGGACAATAACTTTCGATTGTGTTTCGAGATGCGGGGGAACGAATGGCTCGTTGAATCTGCCTGCTTAAAATGGCCTCAGCGCGAAAGATCATTTTCATCTCTCTCCCTTTCGACGAGCTTCAACACTTCTATTCGTCTTCAGCGTCGTCTCTTGCGAGATACAAAAAAGGAAAAAAAGAAATATTGAAATTAGTCGTTGTAACGTGGCAACATTTACCTGGTAAGGCGCTGGTAGATAAACGCCGCTATTCAACGAGAGCAGGAACACGCATTTGACCAGCAACGCTGCAAACACAAGAGCAGCGGGCAGGCCGACTAATCGAAATGCAGCGCAGGACAGCGGGTTTTGGCTGAGGGATGCTGCTGCGGAGAGTCCCGCCAGGAGGAAAAGGCCCAAGAGTAGAGCCTGGCCCAGAAATAAATGTCGTCTGTTCGGCGCGGTGACCCTTGCCTGAAAAATCAATCGACGTTACGCACATTTTCACACTCGTACGCGTGTTCCTTTTTTTGCTTTTTTTTTCTCTCCACGTTGACTACTTTTGTGTTACACGTTGTCCCAATTTCGAATGCACGCAAGAAATTCTGGGAGAATAAGCGCGTTTCGCGCGAGAACATCGGCGGCATGCTCTAATTTTCTTTTTCCTTGGGCGAAGGAAAACCTTAATATGGCAAACAGAAAGTAACTCTACGTGGAGTACGAAGTCTCTGTTCTTCTATTTACCTGCGTTTGCTCTGTTAATGATAGAACAGGCGCGAGAGATGCGATAAGGACTGTTGCATGTCAAATTGTTCGCAAAGTGGATCGTTACGTGCCACGGTTTTAATCGCAGCCAAATTAATTACAACTGCCCGGGTTAATTTCTCCAATTAGAACAGCTAATAAAGCAGTCGTACGTATCGATTCGAGTAATTGGTGTTCTCGTCTCTCGCACGTTCTCTTCACTTCGATTTGATATTTCAGTTATTTCAATTCGAAACAGGGTAAAAGGAAACGAGAGAAAAGACGAGCCGCAACTGTTTGTGAAAGTGTTTTGACCAAGAAACACCTCGAGATGACGACTAATTAATTGATTGAAAATAATCGGCAGCAAATTGATCCTGACACACAGACAGGATGTTTATCGCGCGTCAAAGCTATCAGAGTCTGTCCAGAGGACTATCCTGTTCAATGAAGTGTATCGAAGTGTACAAGCAGACGACACGTCTAGGAGAAATAGGTGGTCGACATGCAAACTAGGCCTAGGTCTCGGTGAAATTGCGAGCGTGCTGGTTATTGGAGCTTGTCCAAGTACGAACGAAAACGATTACCATAAATTCTTCGTACGCGTTTCCACGTACTATCGAGCGCAAGAAAAAAAAGAAAAAAACAAGAAAAAGAGAGAGAGAGAGAAGAAGAAGAGATCTCTAAGCTCTATTAATCCGGCGCTTCCTCAATTCTCGATTAGCGATGCTCGTACGACCATAACGACGAGAACACGTTTCACACCATTGCGCGCAATCAGTTCGATTGGTAACAAGCGCCTCCCAATTTTTTTCGCCAGGCGAAGCATCTTTGCGCTCTATTTCCGGCCATAGATTCACGTCATAAACGACGGAAAAAACTTCCGTTTCTCTAATTTTCACTGTTGTAGTGTATTCGCAATTTTTTTTTAAACGAAAGGATGTCGTTTCTTCAATTTCAAGTTCCAGGACGAGGCGAGATTGGTTTGAAAAAAAAAAGAAAAAAGAAAAGAAAAAAAAAGGTAGCTGGCAAAGGTAAACGAACCGACCTTGAGCAGTACGAAAACCTCGAAGCCAGCCATGAGGAGCATCGTGGCTGCGCTGAGGGCCGCCAGAGGAAGAGCCCAGGGTCGTTGTCTGAGCAAGGATCTCGAATACGGTCGGGCATCGGTCTCGATCTCCTGGCTCTTCTTCTTCCCAGGAGGCACTTTGAACACCGAAACCGTCCTGTTCGGCGCTGGAACGCTGATGACACTGGCCACGCTAGCGAGGCCGTTCCTGTCCATCGCCACGTCGCTAGGTACCAGGAAGAATTCCGTCGACAGCTCGTAATCCCTCGAGGCTTCAGCTCGTATCGCCGTAGTTCCGGTTGGACCGAGCCAGCTCGCCGTGGCCCACGACAGGATAATCGGGCTCAGTCTCATCGCGTCATCCGTACTTCCGTCCTTATCTCTGTGTGGCTCTCTGTATAGCTCGCAAGCTTTCTGTAGCGTCACCGGGACATGCACCGTTTCCTGCGTAAGCGCATCCTTATGCGCCCGCCTCTCTTTCCTTTCAGCGATACCACCACACCTGCAATTATGATCAATCATTGAATCGTTTTGATTAGATTTAGTGGCTGGGTTAAGGGAAATCGCAATAGCCAACGATGGAAAATTGTGAAATTGTAGACCTTACACTTTTCTTCTTACACAAATGAAAAGCTGACCAACTAGCCGCTCGAATGTAAGTCAAACATTTCTAATTTCCTCGCGCTTTTGAAGTTTTTGCTACAAATTTAAACACAGTGCAAACATAGGGATAACAAGTGAAGAAAGTAGTAACGTTTCTATCTAGCAGAGTAAATAGGTAATTTTTCAAATTACACTGATCACCGCAATTTTTTTTTAAGCAAACGTTTCACCGTGGACACGTACGACTTTTAAAAATAAATTTCAATTGCCAACGAAAGCAAACAAAACCGCAGCGTATTATCTACGAGAGCCAAGCATGACCAGTCCACAGGCATTCACGGAGTCTAACACCATTAATTATTATGAACAGGGTCAGCCGTAAGTAGAGTGAAGCATAGACCGAACGAGTAGAACCGGAGTAAAACCGTAAAAACCAGTATCACCGTGCACTGTTACTGTAATCGATGCAACATTGATTACAACCGAGCGATTTCGTATTTGATCAATAAACCTTTTTCAAGTGTCGATCATTGTCTGTCTTCGATATCTCAACGATACTGCTTGCCACACATTTCTTCCTCACTTCCCTTTTACTCCAATTACATTTATCAGTTACACGCAGCAAAATTGTCAAACACAATTGCGGAGTAACCTCAAGAGTCAGTGTTTTGCGTCCTTGGAGAATATTTCTTTTCGCTTGAAACAATTAAATGCAACGAGGGTCAACGAGATGCTACGTGCAAGCCGTGAGTCGCGATATATCCTCGACAATGAATGAAATTTTCTGTCAGAGCATGGATCAGTTCTCTGATGGGGGGACAGGTCAATGGAGTGGCCGCGAAGCGCGCGTTGTGGGAGCCCAACTCCGACTAAGTCAACAAGCATTCTCGAGGGAGAAACTGGAAGCAGACTGGAGTTCCGTTCTGGAGGTGAAGCCTATCCGTTACGGAGGAGCCAGGGAGATGGTGATGACGATGCTGAGCTGAGGTGGTAGTGGCGTACAACAGGAGCGGATCCACGCAAATCTTTCCAATAAAGATTTACTTTTTCTGAGTACTAATCATTCCCACCTGAAAATAACAACTTTGATCATTGTTGCGTCGAAACTGGCTGGTGATTGCTGAATTGCAAAAAGAAAACCTAACCCCCTTATTCTTCGTTGAAACATTTTAGGCATAAATATATAAACATTGATATGATTGTGGAAATTTTAGGTAATTGCTTTCAACGATTTATTTTTGCACTGCACGATTCATTTGTTACACTTAATTATATGTAACTGCAGCAAGTAGCGATACGATCGACGAATACAGATTGAAAAGTCTAATGTGTAACAGTTGCAGTTGAAAAAAATTGAAAAATTGGAAAGATCATCTGAAGATGAACGACGCGACACTCTCGAATTCTAGTTGGCTTTGTTATCGCGAGCAGGCCTATTTTATCGAGAGAAGGATTCAATCTGATCCGCCCCTGACAAGATGAGAGAAGGAGCCGCGTGGAATAAAAGAGAAATAGAGAGAAGGATCGGAATGAAAGGAAGAAAAAGAAAGAAGCTGGTCCTCCGACCGTCGAGGACCGGACCCGGCCGATGCATTTACATATCGTACGTGTAATAACCTCGAAAAAAGTTTCAACAATGGTCGCGGGACGGTTCGTCTCGGTGAAAAGCCGAGAGAGAACAGCTCGGTGAATGAGGAACGGTCGAAGAAATGTTCAACGAGTTTCTCCAACTATGAAAAATGGGAAATTCTCTCACGGTGTTTCATTTCTTCCAAATGAAAAACTCACTGAGAGAAACAATCGCGATTATTTCATCCTTGAGCAAATCATTTTCGTGTTTCGCGACGGATTTCCTCAGGATTAAGAATAAAATTCCTGCCAAGTACACGGGCAAGTGTGAATTATTTACCTTGGCCCAGAAATCGTTTGTAAAATAATTCGTAGCTGGTGAAAGTGATAACAGAGGTGTTCCCTTCTTCGATCTAAGCGGCGCTCTTTCGTTTCGAGCTCGAGCTAGATACATGTAATGTGTAGGCGGCCGCAAGCGTCACAGATCAATGATTGTTTGCGCACACACGACACGTTCGGTAGCCATACACGATCAATCCCTTGAACCAAGGTTCAACGAACCTCTGCCTCGAAAACCGGCCAAACCGTTTGCACGGTTTCGTTCGGCTGGCTCAACGAACGTTGATAGTAAGTTCGAACACGTCTCACGTTTCTTACGTTTCCTCGTCGGGCAAAAAGCTTTACATTCGTATGCATTACTGCCGAACAATTTCAACCCTCGCCGCTATTAATGTCTGCTCAATGGACATCGGCGATTTTAACGACTCGGCTGAGCTCTCCCGCGGTTTATTCCAACGATGCCATCGCCTTGGTGAAAAAAAACTTTTCATACCGGCGTTTACCTAGAAATTATGGAAAATTAAATTAACAACACAGTCCGTTTCTGTTTTACAATTTTGATAATTTAATATTTACTTCAGTCTGACTTTATAGAACGCGTATACGAGTTGACTATCTTTCTTTTCGTCTCGGATTGTTCATGATCATCTACATGACCGCGATTCTTTTTCTTTTTTTTTTTTTTTTTAATGTTTCGCGACAATGCTATCCGGCAAACCAGTTCACAGGAAACATAAATATCAAACTTACCAAATTTGCAGGCCACTCGTGAGAACGGTTTTTCTTCCTTCGTTCCAACCTTTAACATGCTTTACATCATTCTCATTGTCCGAGGCAAGCACGATACAATCTGCGAGCAAGGCATACTTGCATTATCTCGATGAAATTATATTATATTATGTTATATTGTATATAATTATACAATATAATATAATTGTATAATACAATTAATAATACAATACAATATAATATAATTATAATATTGTATATAATTATAAATTATATTGTATATAATATAATATATAATTATATAATATAATATAATATAATTATACAATATAATATAATATAATTATACAATTTAATGTAATATAATTATACAATTTAATGTAATATAATTATACAATTTAATGTAATATAATTATACAATATAATATAATATAATTATAATATTATAATATAATATAATATAATATAATATAATATAATTATACAGTATAATATAATATAATATAATATACAATATAATATAATATAATATAATTATACAATATAATATAATATAATATAATTATACAATATAATATAATATAATTATAATATTGTATATAATTATATATTATATTGTATATAATTATATTATAAACTGTGCAAGATGGATGAACGAAAGTAATGTACAAGAGTCACAGAGTGTCTCGCTCGTCCAACTTATTGAAACAAAAATAACTTTGTTCGAATTTCCTTCTCGATGATAAATTTTGGTGGCTGTTCAAAGATTCACATGTTTGAAGAGCGCTGTCACTATTAGGTGAACACGTCTGTGGCAAAAAATTTATGGAACAATGGACAAATGCGTACGATGTACAATACAATGTCTCGCAATGGCCACGCCCGGTCACTTTCTCCGGCAAAGCCAAAGTCATTCTTGTACCGTAAGTTACAATGCTTAATGACGCAAGCGACCCACGCTCCATCTAATGCAAAGCACCGGTGATCCGCTTTCCTTCTTGCACGTCGGCCAGCCAGCGGAATGTAATTTACCGGGATAAAAGAAAAAAGAAAAGAAGAGAAAAGAAGAAGGATAATTAAGACGCGAGTCTTTAACCAGCAAAAAGCGGAAGATCGACTCTCGTATGACGGCCCTGACCGAATTTCTTTGCACTTGAACGCCATTCCCGAAGTGACTGAAGCTCCTAGAAATTCCTCGAACGCAACAGCAAGGCTATTGCATCGCTCACGTTACAATTGTTATTTCGTAGTTGACAGATGCAATTTACGTCAACTAAAAATTGCATTTTGTAACATAATTTTGTCACGCTTGCGGCGCGTACATATTTGATCATCTTGTTCGCTGATCGATCTAATTGATTTTCGTAAAGAATTGTTACAAGTCTCGTTTCTAGTAACCTTTCTCGAAAATTCGAACGTTATAAATACCGTCTAGATGAAGCGACTGAGCGCCAGAGAGTCGAGGATGCTAGATAAACGTGCGATAGTAAGGAAGGATACAGGACTTCTATGCGAAAGAAATTGTCGAGCGTGGTGGAACGCGAGATTCCTTCCTCCGCTGGAGGAACCCTAAATGATGCGGAGCGCCGAACTCTCGGTGTTGCAGTAAGAGAGGAGAGAAGTCCGCTTGCAACCGGTTTCAACAAACTAAAGCTAAATAAAGTCATGTAAAACGGCACGGAACGGAGGAAATCGTTCTGCCGATAATTGCGCTCCCGAAAAAAAAAAAAAAAAAAAAGAAAAGGAAGCTTTCCGAGCTTGCTTGCTTGAATATAATCATTATATGAATGCGTAATATTTAGAGGAAGAAGAAAAAAGAACAATCACCATCGTCGTGTATTTATCTACCATAATTGTCCCAAGTATAAATTATGCGCGAATATCGGAAAAGTATTTCGTGCAGTTTTGTGATAATGAAAACATAAGAAAACGCAAGATTTAAGAACCAACTTGATCGGTAAATAAGTGATTGACGACAGTGTCGTATTTCGAAATTAATTGCCAAGGAACAAGTCACTGGGATAATTAATAAAAATTCCCCGGAGCGAATAGCTGCGATCGATCAAGAAGCAAACATTCTTTCGCAACTCACCCCCTTGTCTATTCTTCGCCTCGTCAGGTTTGATACGTTGATAAGTCGACCCTTCCACGGCAATTCATTTGAATATAAATCCGGCTGTCTGCGCGCGTTGAGAGCCCCACGAACGAAGAACGAGGAGAAGGATGAGGAACCAGGAGGACCGAAACAAGTTGAACGAAGAGAGGACGAAGAAAGAGACGAAACGAAGAATTCTTTTTTCGTTGGACATTGTAACCGCAAACCACGGTGCTCGGCCGTGCAGGATATTTTTTTACTCGCTTTATTTCGGGTTCCCCCGCGCGTGTAATATTTTTTTTCTCTCTTTTTTCTTTTTTCAATCTCATCTCGATACTCACGCGCGAACGAGGTTTACGAGCACGTTTGCACTTTCTTTGCAGTTATTATTATTCTTTCAGAGCATCATTGTAGGTATGTACATGTAGTTAACGTGAAATATGTGTTGACCCGCTGTATGCAAATCTGCAAGGTACAAAAGGGATTATACATCTATTTTTCCAATTATTACCATAAGAAAATCCAATCAACAATAATTCTGTTAAGTCTTGTGAACCTAACATAATCGTTCATACATATTTTTCTGTGCCCGAAGTTGGAGAAAACGTAGAAACAAATGTCTAACTCAAGGATGTAATATTGTTCTGCGAGTTCAATAACCCGAAGGTATAAAAGATTCTAAAAATGTCAATGTCTAAAATGTTTTCCCTATTATCTACCGTTAGTCATTTACATGTATAATTGAATTCAAAAGAAATTCATGAACTGAATGTGTATCGCAAGGCAAATTGTATAAAATAAATGGAAATATATTGTAAGATGTTGAAAATATTTAAAGGAACGAGTTAACAAATATAAAAGGACCGAAGAATTCCCCTTGACCTCGAATTACAAAAAACGTTTATATATCGGTAAAAGGACAAAAAGAAAAAAAGAAAAAAAAAGAAAAGAAACATATGGAAAGAAGGGCGACTATTATTTTATTTTGCGCGCGAGTGCATTGTTAAAGGGAACTTTTATTGCCTCTGCCAAGGACTCACCACGTAATCTCGGGGAAAGCCTATATGGAATCGTAAAGCGTTCTTTACATATGTATACGAAGGCTACGTGCACGTAAAACCGCAATGCACGCGTCTATGGAGTAACTATATTTATTATATGTCGGCTATGAATTATTAACTTTGCCTTCGTGACGCGGCCCTTCGCCTTCACGACCACCAGTCTACGAATCGCTACTTTGCCTGCGTGAAAATACACGTGCACGTATTTACCTCGTGTACAAGCAAAAAGTTTGTCTTCAGCTAGGTGCTTTGCACCAATTAATTGAATTTTATTGAACGATCCATAATTTGTACGTGATTCAAACAAGTCGAACGTAAAAATGTTGAATGTTAGAAATGTTTCCTATTTGTCATAGGTAAAAACAATTGAAACACGGTTCGACGTTAATTTTGTTTTTGTTAATGTAACGTTCGTGGGAAAGGCGAAGCACGCGTGACGCCCAAACAATTTTAACGGTAAATTTACGAGCTTGGTAAAAAATATGATGTTAAATGCTCATTAACATGATAGTATGGAAACGGTATGGCCAACCAGTCTCTCTGCCAGGAAAAGGATTTTCAATTTGAATGAGTTCTTTGAGAATTGCTTCTTCCAACCAATATAACCTGATGCAAATGTACTAATTTGAAAGCATCGTGTCTCTTGTTTTCTGAATAAATAAATTTCTTTCAGTTCTGAAAAATTATCATATCTGACTGTTCAAAACGTTATGGAAGAAATTTCAAACACAATCACACATATCCATCCAAACACAATCACACATATCCATCCGAACACAATCACACGTATCCATCCATCCATATTTTCTTATAGAGCTGACACCGGTTCGACGACATTCCAACGAATTTACTAGTATGTGATTTAATGTATTTAGTTCGTAAATTTCCTGAAAAATATTTAAAAAACATTATATTTATTGTGGCAATATATGTGGATTGAAATAGATTAAAAATTTACTTTAAATTTATGAAAAAATATTTCCGTGAATGTTTTCGAAAAATATTTCAAATTCAACACGAGATGAAGTTAACGAAACCATATTTGCGGTCATAAAAATAATATAAGAATACATACGTGTAACTTAAATATATTTTATTTTAATAAAATTGGCTGCAGAGAATGACCAAAATTTAGATTTACTATTTTGTATTATCTGTAAACGCAATGCGGTAAATCCTTAAATAAATAAAGGATTTTAATACAAATTATCTAAACCTTGATAACTAGCAATATTGAATGTATATGATACAACTCATCATAACGTACATATGATTGCTCGCCATAGCAATCATAAAATCAAAGTAGTGAGTTGTATATGTAACATGTTTATATATACCTTTCATGTCCATTTTTGATAACAATATATAAATTTCAAATTTTCTCTTCACCATATATATATATATATACAGCTACAGTCACGATTCACGCATCTACAATGATCAAGATGATTATTTCGCAATAGTAATATAATAATAATTATAATAATAATAGCAATAATTATTATCATTGGAATTTTTACATAAAAATATAAATTACAATTTGTTGTATGAAATGTGAAAGATCAAGTCTTGGCTCTGCTAAAAACAAATTCGCTGGTAGAATAACAATTGATTAAAACAATTTTATAGTCTTGTCCTTGGAGATTCTATTTATCATGCTGTACAGTTTTGGGACCTGAGAAAATTGTATTACTGAAATTCAATATTCATTATTACGATGTAAAATATCACAAACAATTTTTTAATCGATTTGGACAAACCTCAGGCATCTGCGTTAACGTAGTTACACATTTTTGTGAAATAATTCTTGCAAGACTTACACATATAAATAAATGTTGATTAATAATAATTTAAATAAAAATACACTAATTTAACTGGAATCTCAAGATTGGTATTCTTACATTACAATTTACAAAAATTTCCTTTGTGTAAGATACAGATGCAATTTTCTTGTTCAATTGGTTGTAATATACTAAATGCAAAAAATGCAAAGATACACATTAGCACAAGCAATAAATGGATTAAGCTTACTAAATTTATGTATCATATTTCTTTTTATATACTGCATCTTCATTTTTGTTTCCGACAACATTCAAAATCAGATTTTTTTCACAAAATAAACATACATCCAAAAGTTGTCAGTTAATAAATAGTTACGTTACGAATTTGTATAAGATTTAATCAGAATTGACAAGATTCGATCATTGATTAATTAATGTGATATTAAAGATAAACAAAACTATTTATTGCCAATTCCTTTTCTAGACCATCACAAAATCTCGACCTGTATTAGATTTTTCACTTTCTGAACCTTCACTACCCTCTTCTCCTTCTATCAATTCAGATGAAGAGACCTTGTTTTCTTCACTAGAGGAAATTTCTTCGATTTGAGTATGTTCCTTAGATAATTCTTTAATACTAGGTTTGTCTTCTCTGTAAAAAAAACATACGTTACTGGAGACAAGAGTCTCATAAATGTGATATTTTTTATCAATTTAATATTAAAGTAATAAGAATTAATTGTATTATTATAGAATCACACTTACAATAGTGTTGATGGCGCTTCTTCAGAATCAGAGTCTTTTTCTTTCTTTTTCTTCTTTTTACTAACTTTTTTGTCACTTTCAGACGTAGAACCGTAATATTCATACTAAAAATAAATTTATATATATATATATTCACTGCATTCATTAAATAAATAATAAAGAATTAAAAGCCGATACATACTTGATAAAGTGGCCAAAATGAAGCAAAGAATCCAACATCTGCAGTTAAATTGGGCAAAAGCCAAAGATGACATCTACCAAGTGTTGGAACCCATAGAAGGCAAAATACAATTAATCTAATGATTGCTAATGCCAAAATGAATACAAGGAATCCAGCAGCTGCAACACTTATATAATATACACCATGACGGATTGTTAATGGCCACAATGGGAAGAGACAAACACCAATTGCACCTAAAACTACAAGTGTTCCAAAGAACCAGTAGTATATGGGAATTGGCTCATATATCCAGACATAAGCATCGTTGCAGTCAACAAAATACTGTTCCATATGCATTTCCAAACGTACCTGTAGTGATCATTTTTTGAATTACTTATTCATTGTACTTTATCCCTTTCAGCACTAACATTCTTGATAATGTGCGTGCACTTGTTACTAAACACTTACAGTGATAGTATTTTTATTAAAAAATGCTTCTTATCTTTGTGTTTGAAATTATTTTGATACTGTGCTAAAAAATATTCAGTAAAATAAAACAACATAAAGTGGAACAAATAGTAATATCAAAATAAAATATCACAAGAAAAGTTCTAAGTAACAACAAAACATAGCTTTAAAATAAAACATACGCACAAATTTATGTGCACTGAGTAGTTCTATACAAATATATATGGATTGCTTGTAATATTTTTTAAACTAATATCTGAATTATAGCACTGAAAGGGTTATTAATAACAATGTTTATACATAAAAAATTTATACATATAATTACTAAATAAACATTACTTTTTCTTAAAACTTACTTTTGGTTTTTTTTTCTTTTCTTCAGCTTTATCTTCACTTTCACCTGTTGCATCTTTATTATCTTTAATCTCTTCCTTCTCTTTTTCAGTAGACTTCTTGTCCTTTTTAATTTCTTTAACTTTTTTTTTTATTCCACGTATTTTACATAGTTCTTCTTCAGAAATTACCACCTTTTTTGCTCGATGGAAGAATTTATGTCTCAACATCAAATCAAGGAATTCTGTAACCTGTTCGCGTGTTTCAAATCTAGTTTTACTCCATGGTGAATTTTCCAACAAAGCATCCACTGCACGACTGCCAGTAAAATATTCGACATTGTGATTTCTGTCAAATTTTGTTTTTTTCGAGGGTACATTGTTACGAATCCATTTAGCTACTGCATATTCTTCCTTAGATGGCTTTTCTTGAACGACTTCATTGTCTATGTTTGATATTTCCTGCTACAAAAGATTAAATTAATTTTAATCATTTCCATAATATTTTGTGAATATTTCATTAATACATATAAATTATACTTGATACTGATTCTTTTTTTCTTATTACACATTAAAAATTATATGAAACGTTGAATTCAATTGTAATTCTTCACGTCATATAAAAGAAACAAAACATTCAAAGTTTAGGCGGTACAGATGGTAATCGAAATTAACCGGAATACGATTAAAATAATCGTCAAATTTCTATATAAAGAAACCATTTAGGATGAATAATAGATTTCCATGAAAAGCGAATGAAAGTAGTTTATTAGATAATAAATTAATTATATAATTAAAATTAATTCACGAATTTTGAACAGTGTGAAAATTAGTTGTTTGCTACGTCATCCGTTGGACTAGGTTGCAATACTTATTCATGACATGTAGTTCGAACTGGTAAAACAAAATGAATATAACATAAAATCAAATATTATAATTCCAGTCACCAAATAAACACCAAGATTCACATATACTGTCGACTAATATTGTGATAATTGCACCCATATGCGATGCTTACATCTTTGCGCTTCCTGCTTTTCCTACGTTCCGCCATGTTGTAAATTCTGTTTTGCGCTTGCGCGTTTTAACCTTATCTATTCATTAGCAGAAGCAACAAACGTGGCATGTGCTTCTGCGTAACATGTCAACTGCTTAAGCCGGCTATTTAAATATGTATGCATATTGTTCATTTAAAAAAATGACATAAATAAATTATTAAATACATTAATGACTTTAACATTATCTTTGCTAATATTTCATGTATGTTTAATAATGTTCAAAAACGTATATTATAATGTTGCTTTTAATATATCGATTTGCAAATTGTAAAGATATTTTTTCGGCATAACTTTTACATAAAAGATCGTTTTTATGTGCATTCGAGTAGCTTGTAGTTTTTTTTTACTACTACTATTCGTATGTAATATTACGTAAATGACGGAAAAACTTCAATTATTACAAAAATTTTCAAAATGAGTTTCATGTAACACGAGAACGAACGTTTGAAATATAAAATATATAAAGTATGTCAACATAATGTACTTTTTTGAACGTATTGGAAAATAGAAACATTTTTTTCTATTCCTACGTATTTGTAGGCACAATTCTACGTGAAGTTAGCTGTTAACGAGATGAAAATTGCATGGTCAGTTGTTGCCATACGTGGGATAGAATTTATAACACTAACTGCACTACAGATAAAAGCATCATCCAGTTATCCATTAACCTACAAAAGTGAACGTCTGTCAAATATATTTCTATTTTGCAAATAAAAAAGATTTATACTGTTGTGAGAGACTTACAACCTTAAAAATGAGTGCACCAATAAGTACAGCAATGGACAATTTAACAGCTGCAATTAGATCGAATATAATTCCAAATCAAGAATACTTATTACAAGGATCTGTGTTGGACAGTGCTGTGGAAGTATTGCTTCACAGATTACGTGGTTTATGTGATAATGTCGACACAGGACCAGAAACCTTTAATGACCACGAAATGTGTTTCAGTATCAGGTATATAAGATAATTTTAAAGGTTATTAGAAATATCTTATTGTTTATAAATTCATATGATTATAATGCTGTATGTTTTAGAGGAGCTGAACAACCATTACTTTTACGTGTAAGAAGGGCTTTAGATTATCAAGATATGCCTTGGCAGTTACGTTACATTGGTCAACCCGAATTGGGTGACAAATCAAGACCTACAATCGTTAGAAGCAGTTTAGACATAGCAACTAGTAATACAGTTGTTGATTTTCTAACAGAGCTTGGATGTAGGCTAGATTTTGAATATATTGCACGTGGCTATATGTTCCGCAAGGGTAGAATGAAAGTGACAGTTTCCAAAATATTTAAAATGGGTCAACAAGGAAAAATACCTGAGAGTATGGAAGCGATATCACAAAGTTACTTAGTAGAACTGAGTGTTTTAGCACCTAGTGGCCAGGATGCAATAGCAGAAGATATGAGGATTTTTGCAGAACAATTGAAACCCTTGGTACAACTTGAAAAAATCGACTACAAAAGATTTGTTCATTAACATAAAAAGTATAAATTGCATTTTTGCAACTTGTATCAATTGTATTTGTGTAAATCTTTTTTGTAGTATAATTGTATATATAATGTGATTTTTTGTAATTTAAGTTATATAAGAAATAAACATTTTTATATTTTCCATAAGTTATTGTATATACTATAAATTTAATTATTGTACTAATCGTATATCGACTAATATACGACGTCCATCATGTATATATATATATATATATATCACACATCTGTGCATAAAAAGATGCGTATACATATGTATGAGTATGATGCTCTATTGTCCATACTATGTGAGTCAATACAGAGTACTTATCGATTTTCATGCAATGTTATTTGACATTATCTTTTTTCTTAAATAAATAATTAAAAATCGTTTCTTGTTAAAACTGTACGTTACTGTTTAGTGTCGTTAAAGTATAATAGCTTTGTTAAAGTACAATAATTACAATAAATTTATCATTAAAATTAAAATGAATATATTGTATTAATAATCCAAATATTATTGAAATTAACTGACATTTTGAAGGCAGAGTTTAATAAACATAAAGAATGTAATTTTTAAATATTGTTACAATAATGCTTATGCAGCAATAAACTTTCATTTGATTAGAAAGTAGAAACAGTATGCAGCAATGCCATCTTAGAAAGGAGGCCACGGAAGAAGATTAACGCTACATACGCCACCATTTTGTGGGCATTTCTACTTGTGCTGTTCGTCAGTGAGGTTCTGTGTATTGCCAGACTAAAAAATTTGCTTAATACACTTCAAATGTAAGTAGAATATAATATTTTGTCAAAAAATAATATACAGTTGATTAGTTGTATTTATTTGGAAAAATATCGCGAGTAAATAAGAAAATCGCTTAAAAATTTCCATGGCGTCGGTTTCTGTTCCGACAGATACTAATCTTTTTTCGTAATTGTATATTTATACGAATGAAATTTCAAGCGAAATAACAGTAGTGCGTAACAATAGTGTTTCGAATAACATAAGAAATCTATTTTTCTTTTTTAATAAATTCAGATTGAAATTAGCATAATTAGCCATCGTTACTGCAGTTAAATTGAGAGCACAACATGGCGGTATATACCGACTTTCCCTTTTCAGTATAATCGGTCGAGCTACGACTAACTTGACTGCAGATTATTGAGCTTATTATGTAAGATTAACTTAATTATGAAGTTTACATGTTGAAAAGCGTACGTCGCTTTTGTGCTGTGAATATTATATATGGTATTATTTTCGTCGCCGGTCGATATTTTCTGGGTATAGGTAAACTGACAGTGGGTGTTGATTTATTTCCATAGGCTATTATCCAATTCAATATTCAATGAATTAAACACGTAGTAACCGTTTATTACGTTTAATCTTCGGAACACACGTACTTGAATATCAATTTATTGACTGAAATTTATGTTGATGTTAACGAGAAGAAATTCGTCATTTACAGAATGTCACGTTATCGTGAGTGGGATCCCTCATGTAAGGTTTATGTTGGAAATTTAGGGAATAGTGCTAGTAAACATGAAATTGAAAGTGCATTCAGTAAATATGGCCCTCTAAGGAATGTATGGGTTGCCAGAAAGCCACCTGGATTTGCTTTTGTAGAATTTGAAGACCCACGTGATGCAGAAGATGCAGTCAGAGGTCTAGATGGAACGTGAGTATATGATAATCAACGTGTAACAATAGTTTTATAAACTTTAATAATAAGAATCATTGCATTTTCTTCTTTCTTAGACGCTGTTGTGGAACCAGAGTGAGAGTAGAGATGTCTTCAGGAAGAAGTAGACGTGGAGGTGGGAGGAGATCAGGTCCAAGATATTCCAGGTAAGAAATCTTAAAGTATTGAATATCCATATTTTACAGCAACGTTTGAGCTGCTGCAGATGGCTAAGTGTCTCGCCAAGTAGGTATTACAGTGCAGTTATCAAATAAGAATGATAAAAGAAACGATGCACGGGTTTCGGTGAACTTTCTTTTATGCACAGAGGATGTAAATTTATATTTTTTTTATTTATTTTATATAGGAATGCAAATAGAACATATTGTATACTATATTTATTTGATCTTATCGCTCTTCTGGCTAGTACTCTTACATAAATTAAAAATTAATGATTTGATAAATTAAAATAGGGTAAATTAAAATAGGACCTAAAATTAGTCTAAAAATTTAAAAAAAAAAGAGGTAAAGGAAAATATACTTTGACCATTATGAAATATTTCTATGCAAAATGTGAAAATTTGCGAGGTTAGCCGAAGAGCAACCAAAGACATTGCATGGGAAACCTAAACGGGAGATGCTAGGGCAAATTTTTAGTTATGGCAGAAGTAGCTATTTCATATATAGCTCATTTTTTTTCCCATTGTAATCTCCTTGTGAATATGCTTGGCGAACAACAGGATTCACATACCATATATTTTTTGACAAACTTATAGGTCCAGATCTTGCAGTCCTCGAAGGAGATCACTGGGTCGTTATCCAAGGTAAGACTTCCCTACCCCCGTTAACCGTAATTTTCAGGTGCGAGTAGGCAAAAGAAACTAATCAAAGCGAAACATGGCGATCGGCAACATATGAGCAGTCTGAAACATACAACAGTTTTTCTTAATTTTTTTTAGGTCCTGGTCAAGAAGTCCACGCAGATCGCCGATAAGCCGATATTCCAGGTAATCACCTCTTGTTTTATAATTTTCTTAAATTTTCAGGGCCTTACCAAGCACAGCCAATCTACAAATTGCAAGTAGGTATTTTACAAGTACCGCTTGTATTGTGATCATCGCAATTTTGCACGCAGAATCACAATATATCATATAAAACATATAGAGTATTTCTATTCGAAATGTATTGAACACTGAGAATTGCGTAATTGTCACGATCGGCGGTCAAATATTGTTAATTGATTGGCATAAGTTGGAGAGGACAGGACTAAAAGGATAGATAGACGGAAGACGAAGGAATAACTTGAGAAAAAACGGAAAAATCGAAATTTTGGTGTCAAGAATTAGTTGGCAACTACGACGCTAGTTTGGTGCAAAAGAAGCACCGGTGACAAAATAGAAGTAAATCATAGCGGTGTCTGGTGTTAATTTGACCAACTTAAAGCAATTTATTTTCTAATGCTTATTATCGTCTTATACGAAATTTTATTTTGTAAGTGCCTGAAGTTAAGTTATTCGGTATCTGAAACTAAGTAATTTCTAAGTATGTAGAAATTATTTAATAAATAGTTGTAATTAAATCGTTTTTATTTGAGAAATTTTTTTGCGTGTTCAGATACCGAATGAAGTAGAAGTTAAATATTGAATTTAATTGAATTGTTCGTCATATAGTTAGAGATATTAGTGCTGGAATTCATTAACGTGCAAATATCTGAGATGCACTTCGTATCTTAATCACATTTATTTATCGTATACGCATCGAGGCAGCTTTTCATTGATTGCATCAATTATTTCCGGTATATTAGCTTTAAAAAACTTGAAATTTTTTATTTTATTAAAAAAAAATATATGTATAGTGTACTGCAACTATGCGTTGCGATAAGTATATAAAAGATAAGTTGAAACTATACATTCATCATATAAGTTTAATCAAATCAATTACAAGTAGAGTCTTTTGTACGCATTAGAGTGGGCAGTCTAGGATAATCGTAACGAAACTGTATCACTGACGAGTGAAACATATGCAATTTTGTTGAATTTGGATTAAGGAAAAAAAAAAAGCTCGTGTGTACCAATAGTGGCCAGGAGTATGATAACTTTGATGGTTATATTGCTAAAACTGACGTTTGCAGATTCTACCAGCGTCAGCTCCTAGCTCTGCTCGTCTCCCCGCCACTACTACTACTACTGCTACTACTACTACTACAGCCACCGTGAAAAAAAGTCTAGCAATCAAAACTGAACAAAAAAAAAGCCTGCCTGCCCACTAACTTCCCAACCAGTCACCATCAGTCACCACCAGTCACCGGTAGGAGCCAAGTCGTCCGTCAGTTGACAGTCCGATGCTGTCCGTCAGTCCGTCTGTTCCCCTTCAAAAAGACTTCTTCGGGCTACCTCAACCTCTAGCGGCTAGGAGCATCGTGAATCCATCGAACAGCCGACGCGATATGAACGAATACTTCTGTCAAAATCTCGGCGCGTCAGTCCGTCCGTCCGTCCCAACTTCTACTACTACTACTACTACTACTACTGCTACTACTACTACTACTACTACTACTCGTCAACCATCACGTTAAACTTAGCCGACAACGCGACCGCCACTTCTCTTCGACTGAGCAAAGCAAAATGATCACCACCTACACACCATCCCACCACCACCCAACCAAGTACCACCACCACCAACCACCACTACATGTTCACAGTTGTCTGGTATTTCACCGATTTTCAAAGATTTTTTATCTTTTTTTCTTTTTTTTGTTCTTTTTTTTTCTTTTTTTTTTTTTCAAATCTAATTGATGGTGTCACGTTCTCTGCGGTCCAATGACAATTTCTATTAATTAATTATGTTTATTCAACAGATTTTTAGCCAGCGAAATAGAAGACACTGATTAACGTTTTTTCTTTTTAATTATTTTAGTGCTTAGTCAGTTGGACCAGGGAACTGCCGCCCATTACATAATATGTATTTTATCAGGATATATATATATATATATATATATATATATATATATATATATTTATACATATACATATATTTACATATATATCCGTAACAGTTGTAAAAATTTGATTTTAACTAAATTAATCCTACTTTCGTTTATTGGTTTCTCATTATTGGTGAGATGTCATTTTATATTAATTATTGTGTCTAACTAGTTTTATCACCCCTTAGGCAAATAGGAATTAGCCAGTCCTAATTCTATTACGGTTGCCTTGCGATCATTTTCGTACCTATGTGTTTGACGCATGACGTTCTGTTTCGTCTCATATGTATCATTCAATATAACTATGTTTTATTTTATATATACTATATGGTCATATTTCAACGCGTGATTTAGACGCCACATTTTATAGAAAATTAATGTCACGTTAACGATGATGGCACGAAATTTGGGACGAAGTAGAAAGCCGTGTATTAATAAATTGTTCTCCCAAACTTTAGTAAAAGTGGTATAAAATGGCTTTTTAATATTTTAGGTCAAAGTCCCGTAGCCCTCGCAGGAGATCGTTGAGCCGTAGCCGCAGCCGAGACCGCCGTTCTCGTTCGGATTCCCGTGACAGACGGTACTAATATTACCACAAATTAGAAACAAATTAAAAAAAAGGAAAAGAAAGATATACGTACAGAAAAGAAGCAGACGTCGAATCTTGCATTTACAGCGCAACGTAAAAGAAATTATCGTATGTACTTTTATACTGTTCAACTTGTGAAACTCGAAATTCAGACGAAAGAAACTCGTAAATTTAGAATTCTCTGTACACTCTTTGACTATAAACGAAGTATCAGTTTGTTGTTTTCGGATCATTCTGTGTGCATTGAGCATTCTGAAATAATAGCCGTAGTTGCAAGAATTCGTCTATTCTATTCTCTTTGTACTGAAATTCTCCAAACGACGATATAGCGAAATTAAATCCGGAGGATCGAGCGTACATTTTCTCTATTTACTTACAGTTAGGTGCTAAAAGTGAGAGAACGGACCGACTAAGTGTGCCGGATGGAAGACAAAAAACCGATTTTATATGTACATAAGAAAAAAAAGAAAAAAAAAAAGGAAGAAAAGCTAAACGTCACCACCCGTACATACATGGACGAAGCAATGATAGAGTAAAAAATATTCATAAAAGATTATGAAACAAACACGTTCACAATGTCTAGTGTTTCAGTTAACTTTGTACACGCATAAGATTACTTCACATAAGGGCGTAACAGTTAATTAAACATATATGTACACAGAGGTGTATGAGAAGGCGACTATACATCTCTGCACAACACGTTTGAAACACCCGCGTACACGTTATACCACGTTATATATTTTGATGCTTTTTTACACGCATACAAAATTTTTTGTGACGCGAGCTGCTGTTTGGTACGATGGATTTCTTACGGAACGTGCTCATTGCTTCAAAATGTACGAGTGAGGTAAAACAAAAAATTCGGTTACAATTGAGGACAATTATAACGATAAGTATGACAATGAGGCATTTTTGGTGTGAAGTTCATTGAAAAGTAGAAAAAACGGTCGTTTTATGTTGTATTAATTATTTTGTACTCTTACGAACTTAAGACTTTAAAATAAAAGTGTATGGTATAATTGTTTTGGCTTACCTATTGCGAATAGCAGTTTGATGTTCATTAATAGGAATTAATAAAATACTGAAGTAATAGTATACCGGTGTTGGATATATTTTATACTTCTTGTCCCGTTTTAAACGTTCAGTTAAAAAAGGAAAAAAAAATTGGTCACATACACACGTTGAAATTATGTTTCGGCTTGAATTACTTTCCTCGTTAAATTATTGATTGGACGCGATAAATTCTTAGACGTAAGACACATTGCCGAAAGGGAGCGTACATAATCGAACACCTTGTTGACAAAGATGATAATCTCTTATGGGCAAAGCAAGGTTTTCGTCCAGGAGCTTTAAAATTTCCAAATAAAATTTTAACGCTTCTTGGTGTTTTCCCTCCTCGAGTTTTCTGGAAGCTGTTTTAAAAATGACGTCTGTATCTTGCAGAGCTTTTAAACCTTTGAAAATATTCATGTTCCTGCCACATTTTGGACATCTGATCATAAATTCGTTTGTGTCTGTTTTTATAGGTAGAACGTTTCCACATACTCTTCCGGACTCGCATTTAAATCTGAAAACAAAATTGAAGACATTTGGTGTTTCTAATATTCTCGGTTACAAACGGTTAAAAACTCTCCGAGTGTTGAGCAATTGTATTCAAATAACCGTAGAACGGTCTGATCGATTTCTTCTAAAATGGGCCAATGTGCTGCACACGCTTCACAATTGCAATCGAACCAATATTGTAATCTCAGTTTCCTTTTCCGTTCAGCTTCCGGGGAAGTTGCAAAAATCGGCCCGTAGTTCTCGGAGACTTCCTCTCCTGATGGAATAGAGCGTATTGCCCGTACAACCATAGTGGTGCCGACAAAGTACCTATAGTACACCCAGTGATGATTATTTGCAACTTACTATCTGGTAATTACTATTTCAGTTATTAAATCATGGATTATTATCGTGTGTTACATTGATATTCATAGTTCACTTTTTACCTGATGACGCCAGGATTGCACGAGTGATTGAACAGCGATATCGTCGGGTAAAGTCCTCCACCGATAAATTTGTTTTTAGCTTTCGCTAGGGTGTTGTTGCCTTTTGGTATAGCGAGTTCTGATATCTGAGATTGTAACGCGAGCGAATGCATAAAACAAAGCACACCGAATCTTTGTTAGAAGAAAGAAGGATCATACAACTTACTTCGTGAGCGTTGAACTGTATTATCATTAGATTATGAAGAATCAAACCTCCTATGTATAACTCGCCGTCGGAGGGTTTCCCTTTTGCTGTATCTGGGGTTTTCACAGTTTCTGGAAAGTAGGGGCTTGTCTTCAAAAGTCTCAATAGCCAACTGGCTATGTAGGTTCTGTGGAAAATATCCTCCGGCGTTCTTTTATCCGCGTGCATTACTGTACGAAGGGAAAATATGTAAACGTGCCAAGAAATTACGATTATGTCGGCTTTAGCCCATCGAAAGACTTTCATTTCAATTTCTGTGTTCTGTAAGTACCTAATCCATAGATAGTTTCAACGTCGTCTGTCCGATAGGGCCGCTGTGCCGAGATCTCTACTCTACCCTTCGAAGTTTCTAGCTTGTCTTTGAGTTTCAATAATTCGTCAAAGGGTCGCTGAATGATCGCCTTCAAGGCTAAGAAACAGTTTACAGAGGTATTCGAGGCCCACAAGCTGGGTAATGTCGTGCACTCGTTCACGTGGGTCTTGGCATCCTTGTTCCTGCAGGCAACACTGCAGTAAGCCACGCAGTTGCACGTTTCGCAGATAGTTGGCATCGGCACGAATATCTTGGTGAAACAGTAGTAACAATTTGTGAGTCTGGAACGAAATTATTTTGACGTTAATATCAAGTGAGTTTGGGTGGAATTTTCTGTACAGGATGGAAAGGTATCATAGATGAATCGTACACCTTCAGTTTGACGGAGAAGCGTGTAAAGATCGTGCAAAATTGAATTTCAAAGTCAACAAAATTTCTTTTTTTTTTTTTTGCAGTATTGTGTTATACTTATCGCGAAGGTAAAACTTTTCCAAGGAACCATAGGTCACTAATTCAATTTGCAACTCGCAAACCGCAAAAAGTTCCTTGACCATTTAGGACGCGTGCGTTCTAACAGCGACTTTATATGATTGCAGACGCGTGGATGTTTGCATTACGTTTTATACTATAATATTTATATTTCAAATAACTAACAGTTAGTTTGATCATTTGATTATGTAGACTCGCACCGATACCGGCAACTATGGCGAATGAAACGTTAGTGAAACTTAATCCAGAACCGTAAAGCCGCTGTTAGAACGCTGAAACTTTTTTTCTCCATTTTTCAAGAGTACTATCAGAACTATTGCGATCCATGGTTTACCTTCGTGATGAGTAGAACACAATGCAAAAAAGAAAAGAAAAAATTCTTTTTTTTTTGACCTTGAAATTCATCTATGATAGCCACGGACAAACTTTCTTCTTTCCACCCTGTACATACAAGTCACTCGATGATTAAACGCACCTATATTCGGATAACAAGGCAGCGCAATACGGTTTTTCTATCGCTAGTATCTCGCCAGGCTCGATGTCCTTGGTAGCAACGGCGTGTCTACCAATGCTACCGCCTTCGTCTCTAATTTCGATCGCTTTGCTACACGAAGGATACAATTGATTGCAGTCGTCGATCTTTGGCGTCGTTCTCTTCGACTCGCCGATTTTCCCTTGTTGAGGAATCTTCGGCGTCTTCTGCGCCAATTGGTTACCCTTGTCTATCACAGCAAGCATAACTCTGATGTCTGCTTCGAGCTTCTGTTTTTTGTCCAATGTTAATTTCGCTGTGTCCAACGCTTGCAGAGCGTTTCTGAATGCCAGCACAGCCTCGTCGTGCCTTTTCAACCCGAGCAAACATCTGGCGCGTCTTTCTTCAATCTTGTACAACAGTTCCTGCGGGTATCCCACGCGCAAAGCTTCTTCCGCGTCTGTCAGACCGTAGTTGTACTTCTCCAGGTGGTAAAGCGTTGCCGAACGATTCGCCAATATAACGCCTAAATCTGTAATACAGTTTAATT
Source organism: Frieseomelitta varia (assembly GCF_011392965.1). Taxonomy (NCBI): domain Eukaryota; kingdom Metazoa; phylum Arthropoda; class Insecta; order Hymenoptera; family Apidae; genus Frieseomelitta; species Frieseomelitta varia. The sequence continues at coordinate 261,605 of NW_025110085.1, forward strand.
TCGAATGATTGCATCGAGACTCCAGACTTTTTCTGCTCGAGTAACCGAGTTAAGTGAGAAATTTGTCAATGTAACACCTAAATCTTGGGGACAGGTTCACAATTTAATTTCATCGTTAATTTAGTTTGATTTGGTTTGGTTTGGTTTGGTTTAGTTTCGAATGATTATATCGAGATTTGAGATAATTTTTCTACTCGAGTTAAGTTAGATTTGAAATGATTTTTCTGTTCGAATTAAGTTAGAAATTTGTCAATATAACACCTAAATCTGGGGAATAGCTTGACAATTTAATTTCATCGTTAATTTAGTTTGATTTGGTTTGGTTTGGTTTAATTTAGTTTCGAATGATTATATCGAGATTTGAGATAATTTTTCTGCTCGAGTGAAGTTAGAAATTTGTCAGTATAACACCTAAATATGGGGGACAGCTTGATAATTTAATTTCATCGTTAATTTAGTTTGGTTTGGTTTGGTTTGGTTTGGTTTAGTTTCGAATGATTATATCGAGATTTGAGATCATTTTTCTGCTCTAGTTAAGTTAGAAATTTGTCAATATAACACCTAAATCTGGGGAATAGCTTGACAATTTAATTTCATCGTTAATTTAATTTAATTTAGTTTGGTTTGGTTTGGTTTAGTTTAGTTTCGAATGATTATATCGAGATTTGAGATAATTTTTCTGCTCGAGTTAAGTTAGAAATTTGTCAATATAACACCTAAATATGGGGGACAGCTTGATAATTTAATTTCATCGTTAATTTAGTTTGGTTTGGTTTGGTTTGGTTTAGTTTCGAATGATTATACCGAGATTTGAGATAATTTTTCTACTCGAGTTAAGTTAGAAATTTGTCAATATAACACCTAAATCTGGGGAATAGCTTGACAATTTAATTTCATCGTTAATTTAGTTTGGTTTGGTTTGGTTTGGTTTAGTTTCGAATGATTATATCGAGATTTGAGATAATTTTTCTGCTCGAGTTAAGTTAGAAATTTGTCAATATAACACCGAAATCTGAGGAATAGCTTGACAATTTAATTTCATCGTTAATTTAGTTTAATTTAGTTTGGTTTGGTTTGGTTTGGTTTAGTTTCGAATGATTATATCGAGATTTGAGATGATTTTTCTGTTCGAATTAAGTTAGAAATTTGTCAATATAACACCTAGATCTGGGGGACATCTTCAGAATTTAATTTCATCGTTAATTTAGTTTAGTTTGGTTTAGTTTGGTTTCGAATGATTATATCGAGATATGAAATCATTTTTCTGCTCGAGTTAAGTTAGAAATTTATCAATGTAACACCTAAATCTGTCGGACAGTTTGACAATTTAATTTCATCGTTAATTCAGTTTAGTCTAGCTCAAACCTGTGATTACACCCGAGTCACACTTTGAAACACACAATTCTATATTCTTCTCATTGTAAAATTGGCACGCGACGACTCGGACAACGTTAGATTACAGAATAATTTACGTTGTGATTCACTTTGAAGGGGACCCAAGATTTTTTTCAAAACCTGATGAATCTTTTGAAATCCGAACACTTTTGGACAGTGTGGAGGATCGTCGATTACGTTACCTTTCCGTGGAGCCAGTAGAACCGCGTTCGAGTAAGTTTCCAACGCTTTGAGAAATTCACCGCGGCCGAAGTACCTGTTGCCGATGTCTTTCAATTGCAGAGCCTTCCTCCCGTTCTTCAGCATCTCGGCGTTCTCGGCGACTTGCACTGGCAAATCGTACATCAGCGGACAACGTAGCAGGAAACCGATCCTCTCCGAATTGTCGTTCGAGGATAGGAATCTCTTCATATCATGCGGAGTGACCGTCTTTTGGAGCGCCAGGAAATTCGAGCGGAAGTAATCGCTCACCTCGTCGTCGTCCATTTTCTTTTTTCCACACACTTTCTGTACTTCGACGTTTTAGTTTTACGAGTGACTGATTCGCTGCACTGCTTTCTCTTTTATAGTGTTCACATGGCTCGGGAGAAGAAAGGACGTTGACCAACGATTTTTCAGAAAGATTTTCCACTTCTTTGGTGACACGCAATTTGATTGGCAATGTTGCACTCGAGTGTAAACACGTTGCCGGTCGACGATAGTCGAAGCTACTGGATATCGTCCAAACATCCGAAAACCTCATCTATTCCCGTACGTGCTATTTCTAGTGCTACTCTAGAGTTTGTGTGCGATGCAACGAGGATATGCAACACAGGCATGTTCGATGGCAGGTTGATTAGGGAATTTAATGGTTCTAATCTGTTTTACAAGCAGCAGAATCCTTTGGTTGAAACTTGTTGGGATTAACGTAGACCATCGATATTACTACTACGGAGTTGTTTGGACTTGACGAAAATAAATAATTTACACACGTACAGCGTATGCGATATAAACCATATATTTATATGTGGTTGTTGTTGCAAGTTTGCAATTTAAGTACATACATATGTACAGAGATTTACAAAATATCGATATCGAAATGTACTTTGAAAAGCATCGATCGGTTAATTTGAAAACGCATTTTGTAAATCATTCGGACGAATGCTGATTGGGCTATCGATGATTTTAAAGTGCGTTAATTCTAATGGTACGATGAATACTAAGCGATGATTACTTTGTTAATTGTACTATTAACGATAACAAAGTTTGCTCTCGTCAAAGTTCTTTCTTCGAATCGCGAATCGTGTATGTATCTCCCCGTTAATAAGAAAATATTGACAGTTGGTTGTTAATCAGATGTTTCGAAAATTATTTGCGATAAATTTTAATTGACATGTACTGTTTGAAAAGAGTGTCATTAGGGGGAAATGCAAAAGAACTCAAGTGCATAGATATACATATATATATATATATATATATATATATATATACCCTGTCTCGTCAATTATGAGTAACATGTAAAAACGAAACGAGAAAAGAGAATTTTAAAATAGCTAAACGGCTAATTGTACTAGAAAATACTCGTTAAAAAGATCTGCACGACGAACAAGCGGAAACGTTCGTTCCTCTCTAAATTGTAGTTTGAAAGAATCGAATCTTTCTCCTTCGCGAGAAGCACCATTCTTCCTATATACGTCTAAGTACATAACACGCAGTAGATTTCCCTCCAGCATATAATACATAATCAACGTCGACATAATCATTTCCCTTGCTTTTTACCGCGACGACACAAGGAATACGGTATTTACATTCGGCTCTTCGTCGTTGATCTGTTTCTCAAAAGTCGTAAGAGGCCTCGTCGTCCTTCTGTCTCTGTCTGAACGCCAATTTGTACAGTCCACCGGCGGCGCAGCCTCCGAGGATCGGCCCGACCCAGTAAATCCACTGATTGTGCCATTTACCCTGGACGATCGCCGGACCCAGCGACCTGGCTGGGTTCATGCTGCTCCCTGTAACCGGCACCGCAGCCATGTGAGCCACGGTGATGGTCAAACCGATTGCCAGGGGCGCCCATCCTTTCGTGTCGGTCCTCTTCGGATCGGTCACCGCGTGGACAACCAAAAGCAGCAGGAACGTAACGATCGCCTCCATGAAGATACCTTGGATCTCGTTGACCCACGAGCCGAGATCTGTCACGCCCAGCCCCTTGTTCGTCGCCTCGGTTGGGATCAACAGCTGCAAGAGCACAAAAATTGAAATTTGAATAATGAAAATTCTAAAGGAAATTTGAAGCTGTGAAAATTTAAAGAAACCGTGGAAGTTGACTTTTTTTCTTTTGTGGGACATGGAAGAATTCAATGGGACATTGAAATTAATATGGACTTGAAGTTATTTGTTGGGACACAGCGTGCGACGAGTAATGATTTGTATTGTTTATTGGATGACCAACTAGATAACATTAGCTCGGTGCTGACAAAACCAAAATATCTATTACCTAAATCTATTGTAGGTAATAAGTTTGTAAATGTATCAGTTTCTACGAGAAAGTGAGACGACAATTGTATATTTAATTTGTTAATAACTGATATTGATTAATACTGATGTTATCAAATTTTATATTTAATTTGTTAATACCGATATTGATCATTTACAATATTTTGGTTGTTTCTGTGTCGAAGAACTCGATATTATCAGTATAAGTTTGTAAATATATCAGTTTCTACGTAAAGTGAGACGACAATTGTATACTTATTTTGTTAATAATATTGATTAATACTGATGTTATTAAATTTTATATTTAATTTGTTAATACTGATATTGATCATTTACAATATTTTGGTTGTTTCTGTGTCGAAGCACTCGCTATTATCAATATAAGTTTGCAAATATATCAGTTTCTACGTAAAGTGAGACGACAATTGTATATTTAATTTGTTAATAACTGATATTGATTAATACTGATGTTATCAAATTTTATATTTAATTTGTTAATACTGATATTGATCATTTACAATATTTTGGTTGTTTCTGTGTCGAAGAACTCGATATTATCAGTATAAGTTTGTAAATATATCAGTTTCTACGTAAAGTGAGACGACAATTGTATACTTATTTTGTTAATAATATTGATTAATACTGATGTTATTAAATTTTATATTCAATTTGTTAATACTGATATTGATCATTTACAATATTTTGGTTGTTTCTGTGTCGAAACACTCGATATTATCAGTATTGTGGGTAATAAATTTATAAATATATCAGTTTGCTTATAAAATAAAAAACTTTATATGCAATTTATTAAATTTTATTGAAATTGATAATAAGATTTGCGATGATTTGATTGTTTCTGCACTGAGTAATAGACCTCTGAAAGTATTCTGCGAACAATAAAAAAATTATTACTATTATTATTATTACAAATTATGAAAAGAGAACAGTATTCTTCTCCATCAGGAAGACCTAACATCATCCTTAACCATCCACGGTTACAATGAACTCTCTGAAAGATACAAGTGTTATTCCTTTACGCGGAATTCAACACGTTGGATGAATAATAATTCAAAATCAGCGTTGAATTTACCTTCAAAATTCCCGAGCCAACGATTGCTCCGCAACACTGGCAAACGATGTAGCACAACGCCTTCAGGAAACTGCAGTTTCCACTCACTAGGAGTCCTAGCGACACCGCTGGATTCACGTGGCACCCTGAGATCGGGCCCAATACCTAAAACAAAGACAAATGAATGCAGTCGTTGTTTTCAATAACATTTTTATAACACAAAATTTTTTATTTTTTTTTATAACAAAATTCGTTGCTTTCTATTGTTGTGAGATATTCACTTAATTTTGAAAATGGTCATTTTAAGCTTCAAAAATCATATTTCCTTGTAGGTTACACATAACATTTCAGAGTCATGATAAGTTATTGTCTCACAAGACCAAATATCTCCTGAAATATTTTGTTTAAATATGTAAAGTATAAAAAAATATATATATAGTATAAAAACATTTTTATACAAATACACATGGTATGAAAATATTTTTATGTAAATACACATGGTATGAAAATATTTTTATATAAATATACATGGTATGAAAATATTTTTATGTAAATACACATAATATGAAAATACTTTTATATAAATATACATAGTATCAAAATACTTTTATATAAATATACATAGTATCAAAATACTTTTATATAAATATACATAGTATCAAAATACTTTTATATAAATACACATAGTATCAAAATATTTTTATATAAATATACATAGTATCAAAATACTTTTATATAAATATACATAATATGAAAATATTTTTACATAAATATACATAGTATGAAAATATTTTTACATAAATATACATAGTATAAAAAAATTTTTACATAAATATAAATAGTATAAAAATATTTTTCCATAAATATACATAGTATGAAAATATTTTTATATAAATGTACATAGTATATACATATATTTTTTATACTATGTGTATTTGTATAAAAATATTTTTACATAAATTTACATAGTATAAAAATATTTTTCAATTCATTATTTTTATTCAAACCTTTAAATATCTCGAAACAAGAGATACATGACACTTGGCTTAAAATTGTTCCAAGCGAATGTTACAGATTCGAGTCAACGTTCAATCGAAAAATCCAGCGACGTTTCATCCAGAAATGTCTCGCTTTCTGTTTCTCCAGATCCTGTGGCGAAGCTTGCGTGATTCATTCGAAGCATCGTGATTTCTAGAAACAAGGTAACAAGCAACGCGTGTGCACACGTCATACGAAAAAAAAGACACTCTAAAATCTGTTCGCGAGCGTGGTTTCGCTTCGGAGAAACTGAATTTAATTCTAATTCAAAATTTCACAATTTGTGGAGCATGGCCGACCGGAGCGGCTCGCGCCGCCGATAAAGAGATCTCGAAGTTACCTTTCGCGGCACGAATGATTTCTTAATGACGATATGCGGTGTTCCATATACGTACGTATAGACACACGCGGTGAAATCTGGATTTTTTTTTAATAAAAAAGTAGGTTTAAGATTTTTTTTTTTTTTTGGTCGGTGGATCACTGGTCGCTGAGGTCATCGAGGAATTGTCGCAAATTCGAATTCAAATTTCTCTCAACATCTTCTCGAGGCGTAAACGTTTCTCTTCAAGCCTTTGAAACGCGCGCGCGAAATTTCGAATACATATCTCGCCTGGCAACAGTCGCGATAATATACATGTATATATATTTATATTAATATATTTACATTTATATATTTATATTTGTATTTATATATTTATATTAATATATTTACATTTATATATTTATAATATATATATTTATATTTATATTAATATACTTACATTTATATATTTATAATATATATATTTATATTTATATTAATATACTTACATTTATATATTTATAATATATATATTTATATTTATATTAATATACTTACATTTATATATTTATAATATATATATTTATATTTATATTAATATACTTACATTTATATATTTATAATATATATATTTATATTTATATTAATATACTTACATTTATATATTTATAATATATATATTTANATTAATATATTTACATTTATATATTTATATTTATATTAATATATTTACATTTATATATTTATATTTATATTAATATATTTACATTTATATATTTATATTTATATTAATATATTTACATTTATATATTTATATTTATATTAATATATTTACATTTATATATTTATATTTATATTAATATATTTACATTTATATATTTATATTTATATTAATATATTTACATTTATATATTTATATTTATATTAATATATTTATTATATATATATTTATATTAATTATATATTTATACTTTATAAATATAAATATATATGTATAAATAATATATATATAAATCGAGTGTGCGCACACGCGTTTCTTTGGAAGTACAATGTAAACGACGAGCGAATTTGAGAAACGATGGACGTAACGCGATTGTTTCAACAAATGAGCAAAGAGTTGATGACTTAGAAAACAACCGAATTTCACCGAATCTTTGATATCATATTTCCTCGAAGATCCCAATCGAGAAATCACTCTGCGTTGCGTCGTTCGTGTTAATTTTCAAGTCGACGAAAGATTCACCTTTGTTTCTTCGCGAGCAAATATTGGAACGCGTGCGCGTGCACGTGTACCCGAGTAAAAGTAAATACGTGGCAGACTATTCGGCGTCGGTCAGACACGGCCGGAAACCGGTGTTGTTGTGACAGAGAAAACCAGTTGGAAGAAGCTGGGATTCCGAACGAAGTCGAGGAGCTAGAGTCAAAGTCGCGGGAAGGGAAAAAAGAGGCAGTCAAGATAGAGTCGAGATAGAGAAAGAATTCGAGTATGCATAATTAAAAACAAAGGGCACAGTTCGAAAAGAAAGTGACGGATTGAAAGAATCCTAGGTGTAGGTTAGGTTAGACAACGTCCATTGTGCGTTGGTTTAGGTTAGGTTAGAGCAGAGCAGAGTAGAAATTTTATTGAAAAAAGGAGGGAGAGAACAAGGAAGAGAGGAAAGTGTAGATCTCGAACGAGTATAATTATTAAATTTGAAAAGAAAATGGCAGACTGAAAGAATCCTAGGTGTAGGTCAGGTTAGACAACGTCCACTGTGCGTTGGTTTAGGTTAGGTTAGAGCAGAGCAGAGTAGAAATTTTATTGAAAACAGGAGGAAGAGAACAAGGAAGAGAGGAAAGTGAGAGATCTCGAACGAGTATAATTATTAAATTTGAAAAGAAAATGGCAGACTGAAAGAATCCTAGGTGTAGGTCAGGTTAGACAACGTCCACTGTGCGTTGGTTTAGGTTAGGTTAGAGCGGAGCAGAGTAGAAATTTTATTGAAAAAAGAAGGAGAAAAGAGTGTAGATCTCGAGGGCGCATAATTATTAGAAAGAAGGGGCGCAATTGGAAAAGAAAATGGCAAACTGAAAGAATTCTAGATTTAGGTTAGGTTAGACAACGTCCATTGTGCGTTGGTTTAGGTTAGGTTAGAGCAGGATAAAGTAGAAATGTCGTTGAAGGGGATGAAAGAAGAAGAAGGGAATAGATGCGAGTGTAAATCGGTTGTCTAAATCTCGAGCGCGCGTAATTACAAAAGAGGAGCACAGTTCGAAGGGAAAATGACAAACTGATAGAATCCTATGTTTAAGTTAGGTTAAGTTACAACGTCCACTATGCAACGTTAATAGCATAGGTTTAGGTTAATTTATATATATGTATATATATATATATATATATAAATATATTAATATAATAATTATATAATAATATATATAAAAATATAATAATTATATAATAATATACATATATATGTATGTGTGTTAAATAATTTATATATTATAACCTTATATATATATATAAATTATTTGATAATATATATATAATAATATGATAATTATATAATAATATATGTAATAATATAATAATTATATAATAATATATATAAAAATATAATAATTATNATATATATAAATTATTTAATAATATATATATAATAATATAATAATTATATAATAATATATATAAAAATATAATAATTACATAATAATATACATATATATGTATGTGTGTTAAATAATTTATATATTATAACCTTATATATTTTATATATTATTTATATATTAATTTATATATTATTTATTTATATATTATAACCTTATTATTATATTATTATATTATTTATTTATATATTATATTATATATATATATATATATGTATGTATATGTGTTAAATAATTTATATATTATAACCTTAGAGCAGGGCAAAGTAGAAATTTTGTAGAAAAAAGGAGGAAAAGAACAGAAGAAGGGGGAAGGATGTTAAGTGTAAATCGATGACCGTCTAGGTCGGGTGGCTGGGTGGATTTGAGTCCCGTAGAGTTTCGAGACGGGCTCATGAAGGTGGGCCATGGCGCGGCGCGACGCGACGCGACGCGGCCCAGTTCTCATGCACGCCGGCAAGGTCTCGGTTCGCCCCGGGCGATCGGTACATATCGTCGACCAGTTGCTTTTGCGATTACGCAACTCATCTTCTCGGATCTTGTGCTTTCCCCCGCCGCTCTTCTTCTCGTCGTTACTGTTGTTGTTGTTCTTATTCCTCCTTTTCGTCTTGATTGGCCGGGACTAGCCACGTTGTTTATTTGCACGTTGCACAAATTGTCTCCAAGCGGGCGCGGTGCTTCGAGCAAAGATCAAACGGCGAGATATCGACTAATTGGTTTTATTAATTACACGACCGGGGACAACTGGCTTTTAATCGAGAACGCGAACGGTAATTGGTAAGGATCGTGGGTCTCTCGCTTGCAGAAGCGAGAGTTCTCGCGTTTAAAAAACGCGCCAGAGAGTTAATTTTGATTTTTTGAAAAAATCGTCTCATTCTGTGCGATTTTAACCTCTCTTGCAATTAGATGTGAATGACGAATTAACTCTCGTATCGTGAAGAAACGATGGCAATTTTTTGAAAATGATTTTTAATACGGCGAGTATACTTTCTTCTACTCTGCGAGGGAAATAAATACAATTTGTTACTTGAATTAAATTTCTCGTGGAAAGTGAAACGTATCTGTAAGTCTTAAACATTTCAGAATATTTCGAGACTAGACTTTACTAATTCTTTTTACTAAATATTTTCTTGCCATTAATTTTATTACTAATATTAATTATTAATTAAGTTAAACAATAAAATCATTGATTTTTGAAAAAAAAAGAAATACTATCCTTTCCTCATTATTATTTAATTAATATTAATTAATATTATTAATATTAATTAAGTTAAATAATAAAATCATTGATTTTTGAAAAAAAAGAAACACCCTTTCCTCATTATTATCAATTAATATTAATTAAGTTAAACAATAAAATCATTGATTTTTGAAAAAAAAAGAAATACTANTTCTTATTAATATCAATAATTAATTAAGTTAAACAATAAAATCATTGATTTTTGAAAAAAAAAGAAACATTACCCTTTCCTCATTATTATCAATTAATATTAATTAAGTTAAACAATAAAGTCATTGACTTTTGAAAAAAAAAGAAATACTATCCTTTCCTCATTCTTATTAACATTAATAATTAATTAAGTTAAACAGTAAAATCATTGATTTTTGAAAGAAAAAAAAAAAAGAAATAGTATCCTTTCCCCCATAATTTAATTCAATTTTACAACAAGCAGCTGCGCATACTTGATAATCGCCATTTAGCGTGGCACAATGTAGATGCACGCTTTTAAAAAGCGGCACCACAGCTAAAGAGGTTAATTAACAACGCCAGCCCACACATGGGTCCGTGGCAAAACGGTGAATAGCGCGCGATACCTACAAAGGGGAAAGTGTTGCTTCAACACTTTTCTTTTCATCGAGCGCCGCGTCGCCTTCGTCCTTCGTCCGCGCGGCTCAAGAGCAATAAACGAGCTCCGGTCTCTTTCAACTTTTATTCGCTCAGCTCCCGCCTCGATGAAATCTCTTTCGTTCGCGAAACTTTTTCTTCGCCTCTTTGTTCGCTTTCGCCTCGCTTCTTCGCCAAATATTATTAAAAAAGAAATAATTATTAATAAACGTAAACGATTTAAAATAATAGTTATTATACCTGAATTAAATGAATTTAATTTATTATAATAAATAATTAAACAATATGAAATTAATCCTAATCCATCTCATCCTAATATAATAGTTAATATATTATATACTTTAAATTAATATAATCATATAGATAATAAAAATAATATTATTAAATAATAAAATCGTTTTAATAAAAAATTATCTAAATTTATATAATTAATCCTATATATAAAAATTATTGAAGAAATAAATATAACTGAAAATATAAATAATAAAGTTTTATAATTGAAAATTAAAAATATATTTATTTTTATATTGAATTAAATCTTGCAATATTTCATTCTAAAATTAATTCATAATTAAATAATAAAAAATATATACCAAAAAATAATGTAATTAAACTAAATAATAATAATATAATTCTAAAAACTAATATTTTAATAATAATTAAATAATAAGAAGCGAAACGTTTTCTTCGCCACACTCTCCCCCTTGGCATGCGCAACCCGCTTATCTCGAGTTATTAATCTGGAATTATTAATTCCGCGGAACGTCTAGATATCCGTAGACTTGCCGACGAAACGGTGGCACGAAGATCGCGAAACTTCCAGTTGATTTGCGAGAGGTTTCCTAGAACGAGAATTGTCGCGCTGGAAACTCCAGTTTTATCGAGCTGTTGTTCTAAAAAAAAAAAAAGAAAAACAGATTCTTTCGACAGATCCGGAACGAAAACTCGCGAGGCAATTGTCTTCGAAAAACTCGGCAGAATTTCACACGAGGGTGACGTAACTCATTCAAGGATTTAAATAGAGAAGGAACGCGCGCGTTTCTCCTGAATCGCGTACGTTTGCCGTGGATCGTGACCCACGTATTGATCTACGACCCACAGCCCGAGGATATCCACGCTCGCGGCCACTCTGCCAGCTGCTCTCGTTCCTTTTAAATCAGTCGCGAGAACCATGGAAATCCACCGCGCGCGATCATGCTTGTAACCCCTCTCTCCCCCCTGGACTGAGAATCAATCGATCATAACTTTCGAAAAGTGACGCGCGAGCGCGTGATTTGTAAGTGTCTCTCCGTGGGGGAGGATAGCTTGACAAATTGATCCCCCTCGAATTGAAATCACACGTGTGCAGCGTGTGATGTTCTTCGAACATTGTCCAACTAGACGCGACTGTTGATCACTTGATGAACTTTGACTGTGTACTAGTGGAAAATTCTTGTTTGCACAGGTGGCATGGAAAAATTCCTACTCGTATTATAATATGAAGGGAGTTGAAAATGTAAATTACGGAAAATTGTGATTCGTATTGATATCGGCATTAAAAATATAAATTATGGAAAATTCTTATTATTATTAATATGGAAATTAAAAATATAAATTATGGAGAATTGTTATTTATATTAATATAGAAATTAAAAATATGAATTATGAAAAATTCTTATAATTACTTTGGAAATTAAAAATACAAATTATGGAAAATTCTTATTATTAATATGGAAATTAAAAATATAAATTATTCATATTAATATAGAAATTAACAATATAAATTATGAGGAATTCTTATACATATTAATATAGAAATTAAAAATATAAATTGTAGAGAATTCTTATTTGCATAAGTAAGGTGGAAAAGTTCTTACCCCTATTAATATGGAAATTAAAAATACAAATTATGGAAAATTTTTACTCGTATTAATATGGAAATTAAAAATACAAATTATGAAAAATTTTTACTCGTATTAATATAGAAATTAAAAATACAAACTATGGAAAATTCTTACTTGTATTAATATAGAAATTAAAAATATAAATTATGGAAAATTCTTATTTGCACAAGTAGGATGGAAAAATTCCTACTCGTGTTATAATATGGGAATTAAAAATATAAATTACGGAAAATTCTTGTTCGTATTAATATGAAAATTAAAAATGCAAATTATGGAAAATTCTTATTATTAATATGGAAATTAAAAATATAAATTATGGAAAATTCTTATTCATATTAATATAGAAATTAAAAAATATAAATTATGGAAAATTCTTATTCATATCAATATAAAACTTAAAAATATAAATTATGAAGAATTTTTATTTGCATAAGTAAGATGGAAAAATTCTTATTCGTATTATAATATAGAAATTAAAAATACAAATTATGGAGAATTCTTATTTGCATAAGTAAGAAAAATTCTTTCTCCTATTAATATGGAAATTAAAAATACAAATTATGGAAAATTTTTACTCGTATTAATATAAAAGTTAAAAATATAAATTATGGAAAATTCTTATTCATATTAATATAGAAATTAAAAATATAAATTATGGAGAATTCTTATTTGCATAAATAAGATGGAAAAATTCTTACTCGTATTATAATATGGAAATTAAAAATATAAATTACGGAAAATTCTTGTTCGTATTAATATGAAAATTAAAAATACAAATTATGGAGAATTCTTATTTGCATAAATAAGATGGAAAAATTCTTACTCGTATTATAATATGGAAATTAAAAATATAAATTACGGAAAATTCTTGTTCGTATTAATATGAAAATTAAAAATACAAATTATGGAGAATTCTTATTTGCATAAATAAGATGGAAAAATTCTTACTCGTATTATAATATGGAAATTAAAAATATAAATTACGGAAAATTCTTGCTCGTATTAATATGAAAATTAAAAATTATGGAAAATTCTTATTATTAATATGGAAATTAAAATTATAAATTGTAAACAAGTATTTTATCTATATTAATATAGAAATTAAAAATTCTTATTCGCATGTCCGAGGATAAAGTTAGCTGTAATATACTTCGGAATGAAGTCGTTAGCTGGTTAAAAATACAGCTAACGACACTCGTCGAAAGAAACGAAGTTACTTGCCGAACAAACCGAACATTTTAACAAACGCGGCATCATGTTCCGCGAATGAGAAAAGTGCCAGAAATTAATTGATTCCAGCTATTGCAGCACCGCGGCAATCTCTCCTCAAAAAAATATCCAGAACGCGGAACGAGCGTTGCAAAATTCGAGAGGGGACACGACGAAAAAATTCTACGTCGAAATGATCTCCGTTGCCTAAATCTTTACAATTAAATTTTCAAACTCGTACGATCTTCTGCAAAAAAGAGTGCTCATTAGCTTACGTTTTCTTGCGTGCATCGTGTGATCGTTCGACGATACACGCAGTTAAGAAGTAACTTTTAAAGAGAGCTGTCAGTCCGTTCTTTCAACAAATGTACGTACATACATATATACATACATACGTCGAATTGTCGTGGCATTCGAATAATAGCACGACGGTATAGAATCTAAAACAGGTGGACGAATGATGGCTCGTGTTAATCGTCCGTTGCCCGATGGCGGCAGAGTACACGCCTCGGATTGCACAAGCGAAACATCGCTTATCTGATGCATCGTGTTGCGAGTGCACGAGTTAGTGTCGCAGGTGTTACGCGTTACGCGTCACGTTTTTGTTTGTCGTCTGACGTGAGACAGCGTGTAAACATTTCTGTTTTACTCTACCGGGCAACGTTTTACTCTACCGTTTCCCCCCCCCCCCCCCCCTTTTTTTTTTTTACGGCGGTGGGCGCAATCGGCGCAAAAATCGGCTCTGATTTTTGCAGACGTTTACCGATTAGGGAGTTAACCCTTCATCGATAACCATTTGAAAAAATTTTTTGCACGTGGAACAGATTTCATTTTCGTTGGAGCATGCAAAAGCAGATTTTAGATTTTATGTAAGAATTCATTTATTTCAATAATGTATATATATATATATATATATATATATATATATATATATATATATATGTGTTATATATATTATATATATTATATTATATATGTGTGTGTTATATATATTATATATGTATTATATATATTATATTATATATATGTTATATATATTATATATATGTGTGTGTGTGTTGTGTGTATAAAAATTATTAGTATAAAAATTATTATTCGCTTTTTGTTGTATACCTTGAATTTATTTGTTTTTATTTTGTTTCTTTTATTTATTTATTTATTTATTTATATGTTTGCTTCTTTTATTTATTTATTTATCTACTTATGTTTGTTTCTTTTATTTATTTATTTATTTATATGTTTGCTTCTTTTATTTATTTATCTATTTATATGTTTGTTTCTTTTATTTATTTATTTTTGTTTTGCAATTCTAATTACCTGAAGTCCTCTCAATACTCAATATATAGTATTACTTCTTGGCAATTTCTACGCTTACTTTAAAATTTAAAAATTTTACGCTTATTTTAAAATTTATAAAAGTCGTGGAAAGCGACAAGGGGATTAACAAGTTCTTTCTTTCCCCCCTCAGACGTTTGTCGTCAACGAGCATCCATTGTCAGGCGGAACCAATCGAATTTTAACCATTTCGTCTCGGATATTTACCACGCGACTCGACTCGTGTAACTAATTACTCGCGAGCGAATGTACGACGTCGAGATTCTGTGTCCCGCGAGATCGTTCTCCACCGATTGTTTCTCGTTTCTCGAGCTGGCAACGTTTTGGTTACGCAACGCGCGACAAGTCGACGTTTTCTTCATTGACAAATTCCGTCGGCGATACATAACGCGCAACACGAGGCGGGAAACGTGCGATTTGCATTCAAATTGTCACCGACACCTCTTCGATTTCTGCGCCTTTTGTCGTTCTTTCCTTTCCTTCCCTTTCTTTTCCTTTTCGAGAACAAAAGGAACAAAGTAACAAACGACTGACAAAATTTCATTTGCGTTGAAATTTGAGTTTCAGCAACGCATTTGAGTGCGAACAAAATATTTCTTTTTCTTCCACGCAACAGCAGCGTGTGTCCTAATCGGCTCATAAGACAGGATTATAAATAGGCGGTTAACCCATTGCGCTGGCAACTGATTTGCGGACCATAACGAGCGACCGAAATAATTCGTCCTTCTTTTGAATTCATCGATGTATCACTGGATAAAAATTACTAAGAAGTAATAAATGTATTATTTGTGTTGCCTGGCTTATATTTTAATATACTTAAAACTGAAGAAATGTTGCAATTTTGGGACAAAAAAATTCTCGACGTTCGTGTCTCGCTGTTTCAGCGCAAGAGGTTAACCACTTGAACTGGCAACTGATTGCGGACCATAACGAGTGACCAAACCATATACAATAATTTGTCGCTTTCTTTTTGAACTCGTCAGTATGGCATCGCTGGAAATTATCGAGAAGTAATAAATTTATTATTTGTTTTACTTAAATATATTTAAAACTGAGAAAATATTGCAATTTTGGGTTAACCACTTGATTGCGGACCATAACGAGTGACCAAACCGTACACAATAATTCATCTTGATTTTCAATTCGTCGGCATATCACTGGATAGAAATTATTAAGAAGTAACAAATTTATCATTTGTTTTGCCTGGGTACTTAATACTTAAACATACTTGAAACTCAGAAAATGTTGCAGTTTTAGAACAAAATATTCTCCACGTTCGTGGCACGTTATTCCAGCGCAAGAGGTTAACTATTTGAACTGGCAACCGATTGCGGACCATAACGAGTGACCAAACCGTACACACAATAATTCGTCTTCCTTTTGAATTCATCACTGGATAGAAATTACTACGAAATAATAAACTTATTATTTATGTTGCCTCGGTTATATTTTAATATATTTAAAACTGAGGAAATGTTGCAATTTCGGGACAAAAGATTCTCGACGTTCATGGCACGTTATTCCAACGCAAGAGGTTAACCACTTGATTGCGGACCATAACGAGTGACCAAACCGTACACAATAATTCGTCTTCCTTTTGAATTCATCACTGGATAGAAATTACTACGAAATAATAAATTTATTATTTATGTTGCCTGTGTTATATTTTAATATATTTAAAACTGAGGAAATGTTGCAATTTTGGGACAAAAGATTCTCAACGTTCATGGCACGTTATTCCAACGGAAGAGGTTAACCACTCGATTGCGGACCGTAACGAGTGACCAAACCGTGTGCAATAATTCATCTTCCTTTTCAATTCATCGGTATGATATCACTGGACAGAAATTATTGAGAAGTAATAAATTTATCATTTGTTTTACTTAAATATACTTGAAACCGAGAAAATGTTGCAATTTTAAGGAGAAAAAAAATTCTCGACGTGCGTGGCACGTCATTCCAGCGCAACAGGTTAAATCGCGTATTATAGCGCGGGGAGCGTGCTGTCTGTCGGAAAGTAAAGTATCAAAAGAGACAGAACAAGAGTCACATTAGCCGATCCGATAGGGGGAAAAGATTCGAGGCGAGCCGCGAGTAGTAGGTTGTCGGAGCCTCCAGGGCAGAATTGCACCATCTCCGATCCGGTGAGTTAGACCCCCTTGGGCGAATCAGCGGCCTTATTTACCCTTCTACCAACGACGAGCGCCGCCGGCACTCTTTGAGATCGGTCGCAACGTCACGTGTAAAATGGATACACGCGTGTGCATACGTAACGCGTAAAAGGCGTTGCGCGCGCCCGTGCAAAGAATATTTTCGCCTTTTCGCATCTGCTACAACGGCAGCATCTATCTTCTGTCATCTCAAAAGAAGTCTGATGAAAAGAATACTAGAGCTGCACTCTAGAACTGTTTCATCGAGCAACCGAATGATGAGTTGGAATTAAATTCGACGATAATCGAATGGGTAAAGTTCAAGGTTCGAATTATTCATTTAATTAATTAATTCGATAATCACTGCAGGAGAATTCAATGGGACTGAATGTTTTGAGAAATTAATCGGGAAATTAATCATTAACGATAATGATAAGTTAAATAAATAGATCTCTTGTTAATGAAAAAGAATAAACCGAGAAGGAAATAATCTAGAAGAATTTATAAATATAGTATAAAAATTGTCAATCTTAGAAAAATTATTATATCAGAGATTGATTTTTTATTTATGTCGATGTAGAAAATTTTTTTAAATAAAATTGCAATAAAAATATTAATTAAGGAATTAATTTCCTCTGTCGGACTAATGACTAATGAAATTTGTCGCCGGACACTAGTATTTAGAGTACACGCGTATGTACACAGTAAATCTGTGCTTTTAATTTTTACTAGCATGCATTTGCTGCGTCGATGTAATAATAATTATGAATGATCGATACATGGCGCGATACAAAACGTAATTTTACCAAACGTAATTGAATACGTCATCATTTTTACTCGATGGAAAGCAAGTTGCAACATGGAGATCGCGTGATAAAAGAAAAAAACAAAAATTAAGGTACACTTTTGAACGCCTAGTTCTAAGATAGCTCGATTAATATTGCCTCTCGCGCAGGTTCGCTTCTGTTTGCTCGCCAACGTAAACGCGAAAGTAAACGCAGACGGGTAAATACTTACGGGCCGCCGACCACCTGAACTAAGAATGGACTTAGCCATCTAGCTAAACACTTCGGAGTTTAATCCACCCTCTCGATCTCGTTACCTCGTCTTCAGCGAGGAAGATAAAGAGGAAGCGGCTGAATTAATCATTCGTTCGGCGAGTTGTTTCGATCTCCTCGAGAGTTAACCTTCCAAGTAAAACAAAACGAGAGACGTTCGAGTAGGGGGACGAAAGATAAATTTTCATTTTGTTTGTTTGTCAGTTTGAGAACGAGTTTCAACAAAGTGGCGAAATTTAGATCAGATTTAGTACAATCCCTTTCTTCCCTTTTTAACACTGATGACTAAAAGTGTGAAAGTTTTAAAATTTGAAAATCTAAAGTTTGAAAATTTAAAAATTTAATAGTTCAAAAATTTGATTGAAAATTGAATTAAAGTTCTGAACTATTAAGTTTTTAAATTTTTAAACTTTAGATTTTTAAATTATATATATATATACCTCGAAGTTAAAAAAATTTTCAAATTTTTGAACTATTAAATTTTTAAATTTTAGATTTTTAAATTTTTATATATATATATATATAAAAATTTAAAAATTTATAATATATAATATATAATATATAATATAAAAAATTTATAATATATAATATATAATATAAAAAATTTATAATATATAATTTATAATATAAAAAATTTGTAATATATAATATATAATATAAAAAATTTATAATATATAATATATAATATAAAAAATTTATAATATATAATAATAATATATATATATACAGGGTGGCCACTGAAAAACTGAAGGGTTTGAAAAAGTCACAACTAGTACATTTTCAATTTTTCTAATTTTCTCTTTTCGTAGCTTTCACACGTACACAATACTGAAAAAAATCCATTAATTATATTTACCAAAATATTAACAAAATAGTAAAAAAAATTAAAATAAAACACGCATCTGTAAAAGTTACTTTTGTTTTACGTCCTGACCACTACTCTGTACAAAGTGCCGGTACGTTTAGCGTTAAGAAGCAAGATCTGAATCGATCAATAGACTCTCGATGAATTCATCGTCTTCCTCTCCGAACGAACCGTGGTGAATTTATTTCGATTGTTACGCAACGATGCCCAGAGTCACGGTTATGCGAACCGTATAACCCGTTCTATTCTAAATCGTCGTAATGGCGGTTCTCTGGCAAGGGGGGAGAGACTCGACGTCAGTCATTGAGCGGCAGGCTCGCGCTCGATCGTTTTCGTTCTCTGAATGACTACCTTTTCTTTTCTTCTTTTTTCTTTTTCTTTCTGAAATGTCAATGAATGCAGAGGAGTAAGAGTCGATCTCCTTCCACGTCGTTTGTAAAACTGGTAAAGTCCAAGTTGTTGAACTAAGGAATCGAGTTCGACGAAGTGGTAATTTTGATAAACTTTGCCTACGTCTAATTAAATAGGCGTGTTTGTCTAGTTGTTCTCATTCTCGTCGTAGTTAATTATCACTCTGGGAGCAGCGTTCGAGAATATCCCGTTATGTTCGGCCGCCGAACGGTAGAGAAAATGGTCGATTCTCGGGGGAAGGAGAAATCACGCGGTGATATCGAGAAACGCGGGTCGTAGATGCGTGAAATTTATCGTCGAATTGTCTTCGGGCCGGTATGGAGATTGAAACGAGTTGCGAAAGTTTGGCATTGAGCAGAGAGGAAAATAACGCATCGAGGAGAGAGATAAAATAGGTCACGTTTGAGAAAGATTTACTTCGTTTAATGGCACATGTTACGATAAAATGTTGCTCGTCGAGTTTATTCGCTTCGGTGCTTTACACTTCGGCTCGACAATACTCTGCACCGCTGTCTCGCTACTCGCGACCGACAGCCGCGTGTCATTTACTTTTTTCACCAGACGGTGAGAAAAACGCGTCATACTTTTTCGGGACTAAGCGAGTCGCTGATCCCGAACCAGACATCTAAACATCATACCTACTGGCAAACGTGGCGAATTATGTGAGAATTAAATTATGTGAATTATGTAAGAAGGAAAAAAAAAATTACCAAAACTTGTGAGACAGCCACGTGGAGTTAAGTTAAGGTAATTCACCTTTCTTTTTCAAGGTGAAAATAAAAATGTATTAAAAGCGATACGAAGTTATCGCGCGACGACGATTTATACGATTTATACTTCATAAATACCTATCTTTCGTTGCGAAACTGTACGACTAAGATTTTTTTCATAAAAAAGTAATCGACGCGACAATTATCATCTGGTTTCTCGCACGGGCGAGTTTTATTTAAAGAAACCCGCTCGCGACGAGACAGAAAATAAATATTTAATGCCAATCAATCGATTATAGATCGACAAACATAACTCCAATTATGGTATCAGTTTGGACATTATTTGAAAATGTTATTTTAATTTTCGGTTTGAAGCTCATTATCGACTGAGTATTGATAAATTTTCGTAATATATTTCAGAATCGAAAGAAGACTTTAGAAAGACTTCTGAAACTACTATATTATTATATATTGTTACTATTATTATTATTATTATTATCCTTGGAATAATCTCGATTCCAATTGTGGTATCAGTTTGGACTTTATCTCAAAATGATATTTTAATTTTCGGTTTGAAGCTCATTATGAAGCTCATGAAAATTACTATATTATTATATACTACCATTATTATTATTATCTTTGGAACAATCTTGATTCCAATTGTGGTATCAGTTTGGCCTTTATCTCAAAATGTTATTTTAATTTTCAGTCTGACGAAAGCTCATTATCGACCAAGTATCGATAAATCTTCTCAATTTATTTCAGAATTAAAAGAAGCTGGGAAGATTTCTGAAACTATCTGAAAATTACTATATTACTATATACTATTGCTATTATTATTATCCTTGGAACAATCTCGATTCCAATTGTGGAATTAGTTTGGACTTTATCTCAAAATGTTATTTTAATTTTCAGTCTGACCGAAGCTCATTATCGACCGAGTATTGATAAATCTTCTCAATTTATTTCAGAATCGAAAGAAGCTGGGAACATTTCTGAAACTATCTGAAAATTACTATATTACTATGTACTATTACTATTATTATTATCCTTGGAACAACCTCGATTCCAATTGTGGAATTAGCTTGGACATTATCTCAAAATGTTATTTTAATTTTCAGTCTGACGAAAGCTCATTATCGACCAAGTATTGATAAATCTTCTCAATTTATTTCAGAATCGAAAGAAGACTTTAGAAAGATTTCTGAAACTATCTGAAAATTACTATATTACTATATACTATTACTATTATTAGTATCCTTGGAACAATCTCGATTCCAATTGTGGTATCAGTTTAGACTTTATCTCAAAATGTTATTTTAATTTTCAGTCTGACCGAAGCTCATTATCGACCGAGTATTGATAAATCTTCGCAATTTATTTCAGAATCGAAAGAAGACTTGATGAAAGATTTCTGAAACTATCTGAAAATTATTACAAATATCCTAAAACTAAGGTCACATTTGTAAAGTGAAAATGGAAGATTACTTCAAGTTCCGGCGAAATTGACATCGCGATAATTTGTGAGACAGCGGATTGAAAAGAAGCGATCGTAAAAAGATTGAACAGGCCGCTTTCGACTCGAACGATGCACGTGCGGGCCTTATCGACCGAACGAATTAATTCTCAATTTGCTAATCGAGCGAAAGGAAAAAAAAGAAGAAAAAAGAGAAAAGGAAAGGGAGAGAGAGAGAGACCGCGTACGAATGAACGAAAGCTAGTAAGGTGAATGGAATCCCCTCCCCTTTCTCTCTGTTCCCCATCGCGCACGTGTGTATTTCAGGCACACGATTCTTACGGAACCGAGAATCGAGCCGAGAACGAGCGATCACTTTTCTCCATTCAATGAGATCGCGGACAAACGCGAGCTGGCGAACGATTTGTCAAACGATCGGTGATACACGAATTGGCGCGGAAGCCGAAAACTTTGTTACTTCAAAGTGTCGTACGTTCTTGCCGATTTTGTTTCTTCTTGAATCTTGATACTTCTTGAAGAATTTTTTTTTTTGCTTTTGTTTCAAAGTCTTGAAAAATCTTTCTTTTGAATCTTTACGAAGGGTACTCTTGAACTTCACTCTTGAAGAATCTCTTTTCCTTTCTTTCGTACATTATTCACGCCTGTTTTGCTCTTGAATCTTGAAGAATACTCTTGATACTTGTTGACGAATCTTGAAGAATCTTTTTTTCCTTTCTTTCTCACCCCACTATGTAGGTATTACGCACATTCTTGCCTATTTTGTTTTTGAATCTTGAAGAATATTGTCTTGACAATTACCGAGGAATCTCGAGGAGCCTTTTTCTCGAATCTCGACGAAGAGTACTCTCGAAGAATCTTCTTCTGAATCTCGATAAAGAATACTTCTCAAAGAATCTCCTTTTCTTTCCTTCTCACCCCACTACGTATGTAGGTATTATATTGCGCAATCGTTATTACGAAATCGTGGAAAGAAAGCTGCGTTACGATTTCCGGGGCGCGGTGACGGTTTATAATTTTGCACGTCGACTCGGAGAGTCAAGCTAGTGGCTTGATCATTATCTTGCCTAGCAAAGCGTAGATACGCAACAATTGCGTACGCGTGGAATAATTAGAGGGAGAGACTTACGTGAACCAAGCTGGCGACAGCGAGACCAAAGGTGAAGGCGATGTGCACCACCGTCGGAGGATTGTCCGCGGTCCACGTGATGCAGGACGCGCAGCCGATCAGCACCAGGAGAAGCGTCCCGAGGGTCTCGGCGAACAGCTTCAACAGAAACTCGAACTTCATCACCTCCTCCAGTCCGACGAAGTCTTTCACACCTGGCATGGGATCAAGCAAAGGAAAAAAGAAGAAATGAGAGATAACACTATAATTATTATAATTATATTATAATTATTATAATATTATTATTATTATATTATTATTATAATTATTACAATATTATTATTATTATATTATTATTACAATTATATTTATAATTGTTATGATATTATTGTTACAATTATATTATAATTATTATATTATTATTATTATTATTATATTATTACAATTATATTAAAATTATTATAATATTATTGCTATTATACTATAATTATTATAATATTATTGTTACAATTATATTATAATTATATTATAATATTATTGTTACAATTATATTATAATATTATTATTACAATTATACTATAATTATTATAATATTATTGCTATTATACTATAATTATTATAATATTATTGCTATTGTACTATAATTATTATAATATTATTGTTACAATTATATTATAAATATGTTATTATAATTATTATTCGAAATATAATTATAATAACATATTTATAATATAATTGTAACAATAATATTATAATATTATATATATATATATATATATACTGTCTGAAATAATTTTTAAATTATGCGTCTAATGAAAAATTGTCTAATGCAGAAGTTGTATGGTTTGAAGGAGGTGGCAAAATACAGCCTATCAATTTTTGGTGTGCGGTTGAAGGTCATCCTAATTTTTTCAAACGGATCATAGATTTTCTTTTTCATCGTCAATCGAAAGAATTATTCAATTCCAAGTAAAAACGTAGCGAGCCGCGTTGGTCGTAAAACCAAATGGCCAAGGTTAGAGATATATTTCATGTGAATTTTCGTGATCGTCGTCGCTAGAACATTTATTACATTTCTCTTGCTATTGTTACTGAAGTTATGTCATTTTCAAAACTATATTAAAAAGGGACGACGAGCTTCAAACTTCAAAATTAGCTGAAGGAAATCATTGAAGATGATGGAAAAGAAAGGCTGAAAGTATGAAAAGTTACAGAATTATTGCCTATTATTAAAAGTTTATTGGATTTTTCTTCCTTGTGATGCAAATCGTGTTAAATAACAGAAAGTCGAAGATGATGTTTTTTCACTGTCTGTCCCTGTTGAGACGTCAGATTTCGCGTCTTCGAGTATGTATGAACGAGCGAACACGAATATTTGTACGCCAGTTTCTGTTCCATTTCCAAGACGATTGTCATCTTCGACAAAGAAACTTCGTCTTAATCACCGAAGCACAGACGTGAATTTTTAATTCCAACGTACCGAGGTCTTTCTTTTTCCCTTTTTGCAAGAGAAGATAATAATTGCACGCGAACAAGAGGGAAACGAGAAGTTTTCGATAGCCGCGGTGTTTTGGAAAAGCAAAGAATTACGCTGGATTGCAATTACGTTTCTCTAGGGAAGAAGCTAGAATGATATTCCAAAGACGTGTTAACGATACGTTCGCGTACGATTAATATATATTGCGCGAATGTTCTTCTGTGTAATTTATTATCGAACCGACAGCCGGTGATGTGTGTGTGTAAACCAGCAGGAATTATTATATCCAGAAGCACACGTGTACGTATGCACATACGCGTGAAAAGAATTGCCAACGATCTCGAGATAAGCGTTCTTCTTCACTCGATTTACAGTAGAATTTGAATTTATCGCGTATTCGATTCCCGTATATGTATATCGAAGAGCAAACCAAGTTGATTTATTAATCCTTTTCCGATGATACAACAAATCCCCGTAATCCTCGTAATCTTCCCAGTTACCGTGACTAACTTTATCGTATTGTCGTTTTCATTGAAAAAAAAAAAAAAAAAAAAAAAAAAAAA
>NW_025110085.1:286621-290644 GCF_011392965.1 Frieseomelitta varia
AAAAAAAAACACGCCAATATCTTCCACTATAATCTACCAAGCGATTAGATTATATTTTCAAACAATAGTGAAATTTCGTTGGCAAGTAGCCAACGTTTTGAAAATTTCAAAGCAATGGCACGTAATGGAGTGACCTTGTTCGCAAAATCTCAAGAATTCGACGATTTTTACAATTCTCTCTTGCAAACTCGCAAATGAGATTAGCACGCTTGGCCTCTGGCTACAATGGTTATTCTATCTAGAAGACGTACCTTTCCAACCCTTGCCCATTTTCCTCTCGATATCGCCGAGACGTGACGTCGTTCAGAGCGAAGCAAACGAAGCAACAGTTTTAACGATCACCTTCGATCTACCACCCTCGGGCAGGGTCCTCGTCCTTCACAACGAACGAACGTCAGCAGCCGATTGTTCTCTCATCGGAAGTTGGCTGCCATTTCCCTTTTCGAGTGTATCGATCACCGATCACCGGTCACAAGAAGACGATCTATCTATCCCTCCCTCTCTCTCTCTCTCTCTCTCTCTCTCTCTCTGTCTCTCTCGTCAGACACAAAAGACAAAAGACAAAGGAAATCCTTTCGAAACGTGCAAGAAGACAATGGGTTATCGCCTCGATCGCGAGGAAACGAAACTCGCGAGCGAAAGAACGAACGAAGAGAAGGAGGAGAAGGAGGAGATCGATAAGAGAACGAGAGGATGCGAATGGTAGCTGGATTGTTGCACTGACGGTCGCGAGATGTTCTCGACGAGTGTTCACCACGTGGAGTCTCTGCGGGCTATTGAGCCTGCGGAGCGCGGGTTTCGCCTTCATATATCGGCTGTTCTCCACTGCGGGCTCTCTCTCTCCCCCTCCTCCCACCCGCCTGTTCTCTCCTTTCTCGCCTCCACCACCTTCCTTCCGCCCGTTCATCATCGGCAGCCACGCCGAAACTCATTCAAAACGCCGGTGTTGTGCGGCGTCGACCGCAGTCCTGCCAGGATTCTCAACGTCGAGAATTTTTTTTTTCTCTCCCAAAATTGCGACATTCCCTCAGTTTCAAGGGTGAACTTTT
Source organism: Frieseomelitta varia (assembly GCF_011392965.1). Taxonomy (NCBI): domain Eukaryota; kingdom Metazoa; phylum Arthropoda; class Insecta; order Hymenoptera; family Apidae; genus Frieseomelitta; species Frieseomelitta varia. Next base: position 287,671 of record NW_025110085.1, read on the forward strand.
GAAGAAAAAAAATCGAATTTTTTTTTCCCTTTTTTTTTTTTTTGATTCTCGAAGGACATAGTTTTTGAAAAATAAATTACTGAAACTGTAACCTTACATGTGAACGCCTGAAATGAACGAAGTTGCGGTTGTGTTTGGAAGACAGTTAGCGTCATTGTTAGGGCAATAGTGAACTTTAAAGGCATTTTTCTGAGAACTGTGTTTTTCAGAACGGTGTCCATGATATCACAAAATCTACCTGACCCGAAATTGACTCGAAATTTTTAGTACGCATTTAGCACATGCGTGACTATAGCCTCTATCAGAATCAAATTTTATTTCTTTATATTCTGTTTAGGCTTTCGAAGTTTCACGAAAACATGCAAAAATCGATAATCGAACTTCAAAGTATCGCCACTTTTTTAATTACCGACTTTTTTCTTTTTGTTTTGATACCTGCTATAGCCAAACTCATACTAATTAAGGAACATTCTTTATGCTTTTTTATTTCCGACAAGCAGAATGGCCGGAAATCACGGACAATCGTCAGACGACGCTTTTCTAAAAGCGACTATGTTTGAGTGTACGCAGTGCCACTAATTTTAACTTTTTTTTGTCCCAAAAAATTTTCAAACGTCGTTGAAATACGTACAAATAAACCTTGTCTGCAATTTGACTGCAAAATGTATAATAGTTTCTTCGCAAAAAATTCCCTAACAGAGTTAAAAGAACACGCGTTTCACTAGAATACGTACAAATAAACCTTGTCTGCAATTTGACTGCAAAATGTATAATAGTTTCTTAAAAAAAAATTCCCTAACAGAGTTAAAAGAACACGCGTTTCACTAGAATACGTACAAATAAACCTTGTCTGCAATTTGACTGCAAAATGTATAATAGTTTCTTAAAAAAAAATTCCCTAACAGAGTTAAAAGAACACGCATTTGACGCTAGAATACTCGCTTAATGGGGCAGGACAGTTTGACGAATACTTTGGAGGGCTGGTAAAAAAACAAAAGTACATGATATATATGTTACAATGTTATAATCAACATATAATTATATTATAACGTATATATGATATAACATAATATTTCCAAATATTTCTCAGAAGTCTAATTAGAACGTACTACGCTGCTTGATACGTTGCGCTACATGCTCGCGTTATTCAGATAACTTATCGCAATTACGAACGTGGCTACTTACATATTTCACTTGCTCGAATGACGCACTCAACGTCAGTTAATTTAAACGTAACCGCGCTAGATTCAGATGGAACGTTATCTCTGAAAGTAAACGATTCAAGGGAAAATTTTTCCAAGATCTCGTACGAATCTACGTGAAAATATCAAATTTAATTGTTCGGCTATGTCTACGAAATCGTACCGCAATTGTAATACGCCGCTGCGATTCAGGTTGATATCGATCGTAATTTCCTTTTAATTCTTTATTAAAATAATTAAAATTCTTTAAAATTAAAATTCTTTGTTCAAATAATTAAAATTTATTATTAAAATAATTAAAATTGAGCGCCACTGAAATAAAGTAATCATTAAAATAAAGTGATACAGCGGCCTTTTAATCATTTTAGAGAAATTTGTCATTTAATTTGATAATCCACGATAAGATATACTTAAACTGTATTAACTGCATTGTTATTAGAATTTTAAAAATAAAAGTTTATATCGACAAAAATTTTTATAAAATAATATTTTCAAAAAGGCATGTAGTATATTTAAGAATAAATGAATTGTAAAAAATTTGTAACTTCAAAAAATATGGCACATAATTAAGCCGCCAAACAGTTACCATAATTTTGTTCACACGCAGCTTGGGTTATGGCAAATTTATCGAATCACCATTATACAGGGTGTTTCGTAACTTTTGGAAGCTAATTGCACGCCTAAAAATAATGAAAAAAAGTCATATGAATATATGTCTTATCTGTCTTCGTTTATGAGACATGAGAAATGAATTTTATAAACAGAGCGAAATCTAGTAAGCTGGTATATTCAATTTTCATAATAATCATAACTGGAATGAAGAAAACCCACGTGTTATTGCGCATTCAAGACATCAACGCCAGTTTAGTTGAAACGTATGGGCAGGAATAATTGATAAATTTTTAATTGGACCTTTTTTTCTTGATGGGAAACTAACTAGGCACAAAAGTACGTTGATTTTTCGAGCACGCGTTTACACGAAATATTAGAGCAAGTTCCAGTCGATATTAGACTTCGTACGCGGTTTATGCATGATGGAGCTCCGCCGCATTTTAGCCGAGTGGCTAGGCAATTTTTCAATCGACACTTTGCAAATAAATGGATCGGTCGTGGAGGTCCTATTGCATGGCCTGCTCGTTCTCCGGATTCGAATCCATTAGATTTTCATTTGCGAGGACATTTAAAATCTATCATACACGCAACATCGATTGAAAATGCTGAAATACTACGAAATAGAATAGGGCAAGGCTTGCGACAAATTCGAGAAACACCAGGAACGATAGAGAGGGTAACCAGATGAATGACAAGAAGCGCGCAGGCTTCAAATGCAATTGTCTTTTGTAAAAAGCAATTGAAACAGAAAATTCATTATATCTCATTAAACGAAGACAGATATATATTTAATTAACATTAATAACATATATTTATATGACTTTTTTTTCATTACTTTCAGGCTTTTACAATCAGCTCGCGAAAGTGGGTGTCACAAGTTACGAAACCGAGCCAAATGCATTGTCGCACTTTACGCGCAGTTTGTTGAATTCGTAAAGGAAAAAAAATTGCTCCAATTTGCACCAGAAAGAAACTCTTCGAAATTACTATGCGAGAGTATCTGGAAGAAAGGGGCAAGTTACAAATACATAACCAAAGAGCGCAATTATCCTCCGGCCGATCGCAAGACCTAGATATTTGGATGTTTGCAAATTGCTGATGATGGATTAATGGTACGATCGCAAAACCTAGATCACGATATTTGGATGTTTGCAAATTGC
>NW_025110085.1:291130-292935 GCF_011392965.1 Frieseomelitta varia
GCAAATTGCTGATGATGGATTAATGGTACGATCGCAAAACCTAGATCACGATATTTGGATGTTTGCAAATTGCTGATGATGCTTCTGCTTAATCGCAGGCAATTGCTAAGCTGCTTCTCGTCCTGTGTATTTGTTTCGGTGTGATATCATCGCGATGCGCCACCGGCGGGGCAACTGCAAACACGGCGTGTCAACACGGCGATATGCAAATGGAAATGCTCGTGGAAAAACAGCGCGGGAACGCGCGCGTGGATATTTTCGTTTCTCAGTTATCAGCGATTATCTGCCGTATGTACGTGTGTACGTACGTAGGTGTGCGCGGCGTTGTTTCCACAAGGCACGCCGAGCTCTTGAAGATTGCGAAACACTGTTACGCCGTTACGCGCACGCACGTCGATAGTAATTAAGCGCTATTAATTAGGTCGCTGGCGTGGCAAACTGCCTCCTGTAAATAGATCCTTCCATGCACCTGCCGTGCACCTCGTTTACATCGCAACTTCGTTTCTTCTAACTTTCTTTCGTTTCTTTCTCCTCGTTGTTCCTCTTCCGAAATTTCATTCGAATCGAGTTCAGACATTTTGCTTCTGCGCTTGTTCCAGTTTTTTTTCTTTCCTTCGTTGTCCCGACGTTGTTTTCAATCGATCTCCAAAACAAAGTGTTGCAAAGTTCTCGAAGATTCTCGTGCACGATTATCGTGCGTTGAAGTTTATTTTTTTTTTTTTTTTTTTGTTTTCGAAGATATCTAGATCCTTCGCAACGATAATTAAGCACGTTTAATTGGAGTGGAATGGTCTCTGCTGGCACACCTGTGTGTCTGTTTGCTCGTGTCGTTTATAGCTAAGCGAGCATGAATGGGCAGGAGAGAAAAAAACCGACGTCCCTACAGGCATCTACAGGCTGATCCAAGAGCACCGGGCACGCTCATTTTTAAAAATTGCCATCGTTTGACTGATGATTTGACTACTTTCTCGTACTTGAATCTAGTTTGGATTTTCTCTTTTTATAATTATTATATTATTATGTTATAATTATTATTATATAATATATATTGTAATGTAATAATTATAATAATTACTATGTTATAATTAATATTATTATATTGTTATATTATTATGTTATAATTATTGTTATATAATATATATTATAATGTAATAATATAATAATTATAATAATGATTATATAATACATATTACAATATATACAATAATATTATAACAGTATAACAATTATAATAATTATTATGTTACAATTATTATTACAATATAATAATTATAATAATTATTATATATGTTACAATGTATACAACAATATATTATAATATAATAATATAACGATTATAATAAGTATTATAATAAAAATATTACAATACAATTATTATTATAATTATTATATTATAATATTATTATATTGTAATTTGCTGATGATCATAATTTAGTGTTGCGATGCAACATATAATAGTGCAACATATAATATCCGAACAAACATTTAGAATGAAAACTATAACAGGAGGGACGAAAGAATTTCAGAAAGAAGAAATTCCTGAAGATAGTCTTTTGAGTCTGCAATAATTCGCATAGACTTCTTATTGCTTCTTACGAAAGTTTAAAAAATGTCGGAGGATATTATTTTTCCAGAGATTAAAACTGTGTCTTGTTGACTCTTGTATATTATACTTGTTTCTTAGTATACTTGTATAGCTATTGACACTTTATTATGCTTTATTAATTCTCTATGTTATACTTGTTCTAGTAAACAACGCACGTTGACGATCGCTTTAAATTCAAATGATGTCGCACGTCAGAAGG
>NW_025110085.1:293432-354356 GCF_011392965.1 Frieseomelitta varia
AAAAAAAAAAAAAAAAAAAGAAAGAAATCATAGATTGTTTGTTATTCGCATTACTGGTTACCGCGAATTGTACGAGAGAAGGGCGCGGACCGTAACGAGCGACCGTTTCTAGAATTTCTGTAGCCGATGGCGCTGAACGTACAGCCTTATGTACTTATTGCTGAACCATAACGATACAAAAAGCTATCGATATGACAATCGTGACAAATGTTCCAGCTATCGGAAACTCGTTTTCTACGTAAGATTCGACGCAATTTTCTCAAGTCGCGCCGGAAGAATTCAAATGAGACGATGGACATTTTTATAATCAAGCAAAAATCGAAATTTCGTTTCATTTCTCGTATTATTTGTGTTCGAATGTATAATTTTCGTCAATAAATATTCAAGAAAATTTGAATAACTTGGACTACGTAAATTTATGATACTATTTATCTTGATATTGTATTTTGTTTTATTTAAATTATTTGTTTAAAATTATTGTCACTAGATAGGCAGTGTTTATTAAATTTCGAAGAGAACATTATTTATCGGCCATTGTTTTCCACGCTGTTCAGAAAAACCGTGCCACCGCGCAAACTTTCCTTTTTCAAATCGGCTGGTAAAAGAATAGAGATTCCAATTCTCAGGCATTAAGATCGTAGATTCGCCGACGATTTTATTAGAATCAGTACGGTAAAAGTTTTCAACGCTCGTGAAACTTTGTTTGAAACGACTTGTTCTTACTGCGATTCGCTGCTCGAGTGAAAACATTAATTTCCAGCGGAAACTTGCCGCTTTTGTACGAACCAACGATTGATTATTTTTCTATTGTAGATATCTGTTGGCTGTTCGTCTACGATGTTGTGTTCGAGAATTGATGGGCAGAGAAAGTTCGTCATTGTGTTGTCAAACCAGTTTCCACGTTTGTTTGTTAGTCGAGAGAATACACGGGGAATCTCTGCAGAAAAAAGGTGACGCGTTATACTTTAAAATGCGATCGTTGATTAATATTAATGCTCGTTTGACTTTCTATGGGTAACGGGACAAGTTATTTCCCGCGTGTGCAATGCGAGGTGTGCTTCATGGCACGGCGATGAACTTGATTTTCCTTGCGTTAACGTGCAACATTAGTATCTCAGAACGTCGAGAGAAATATTGCTATAATTGATACAATTGTTCATTAAACGAGGTATATTTCTATAATTGATATAGTTGTATAATTATTATATGCTATGCATATATAATTATTTGCATATTTAATTGCTATAATGTTTATTAAATGAAGTATCCAAATATCGCTATAACTGATATAACTGTTCATTAAACAAAGTATCCAAATACTGCTATAAGTGATACAACTGTTCATTAAACAAAGTATCCAAATACTGCTATAAGTGATACAATTGTTCATTAAACGAAGCATCCAAATAATGCTTTAATTGATATAGTTGTATAACTGTTATATGCTATGCATATATAATTGCTATAATGTTTATTAAACAAAGTATCCAAATATTGCTATAATTGATACAATTGCTCGTTAAACGAAGTATCTAAGTATTGCTATAATTGATACAACTGTTCATTAAACAAAGTATCCAAATATTGCTATAACTGATACAACTGTTCATTAAACAAAGTATCCAAATATTGCTATAACTGATACAAGTGTTCATTAAACAAAGTATCCAGATATTGCTATAACTGATACAACTGTTCATTAAACAAAGTATCCAGATATTGCTATAACTGATATAACTGTTCATTAAACAAAGTATCCAAATATTGCTATAACTGATACAAGTGTTCATTAAACAAAGTATCTAAATATTGCTGTAACTGATACAATTGTTCATTAAACAAAGTATCCAAATATTGCTATAATTGATATAATTGTATAATTGTTATATGCTATGCATATGTAATTGCTATAATTGTTTATTAAACGAAGTATCTAAATATTTCTATAATTGATACATTCTTCATTAAAGTATCCAAAGTATCCAAAATATTACTATAACTGATACAATTGTTCATTAAACAAAGTATCCAAATATTTCTATAATTGATATAGTTGTATAATTATTATATGCTATGCATATAAAATTGCTATAATTGTTCATTAAACAAAGTATCCAAATATTGCTATAACTAATACAAGTGTTCATTAAACAAAGTATCCAAATATTGCTATAACTGATACAAGTGTTCATTAAACAAAGTATCCAGATATTGCTATAACTGATACAACTGTTCATTAAACAAAGTATCCAGATATTGCTATAACTGATATAACTGTTCATTAAACAAATTATCCGAATATTACTATAACTGATATAATTGTATAATTGTTATATGCTATGCATATGTATTGCTATAATTGTTTATTAAACAAAGTATCCACATATTGCTACAACTGATACAACTGTTCATTAAACAAAGTATCCAGATATTGCTATAACTGATGCAACTGTTCATTAAACAAAGTATCCAAATGTTGCTATAATTGATACAACTGTTCGTTAAACAAAGTATCCAAATATTGCTACAACTGATACAATTGTTCGCAAGTATGGAAGAAACGGTAATAAAGAAAATAGGAAACAATCAAACGATCAACACCTGCAACGGATGTAACTTATTATTCTTGAAAACCGTCATGTTTAACCATCGACTCAATTCCGCCTCTCCCCGATTCGCATCGCGTTACATAAATTAACAATCCGTTCCGGTGGTAGGAATTGCGACGTAGCGAGCATTCCTCGGAATTCCGCGTTGCATTATATTATTATAATTGGACACGCTGAACTCGCGGGTTGCGGCCGAAAATTGATAAATCGGATTGTTCTGGCCGGAGAACAATCGCCGCCGTTTACTAGGAAACTGGCAATCGAGGTGTTGTATGTATTCGGAATCGCGAATTTTCGCGAGATCATCTGCGTGAGAACTCTGCGCTGGGAAGAGAGGAAAATTACCCGAACGTAACGCAAAGGAATCCATCACGTTAGCGATGAGCTAGAGCTGAATCGGACGTTCGGTTACGTGATGGCTTTAACGAGCTTCTCCAACGAAGTTGGCATATTTTTCTTTTTTCTTCTTCTTGTTTTTTTTTTTTCTTAGTATCTGTTTAGAGATTCGCTCTCGCGTTTCCTGGAATTTCTCGCGTTTGGACACCAGTGGTAATACAGGGTGTCCATAAAATCTCTTTACAATTTCAAAAATTTATTACAAAGGCAAATGAGAAGACAGATAAGTGGAAATTATTGCAAAATGAGACGTATACATTCAAGTTTCTTTTATTCCTTTGCCTCATTTAATACACCTCTATATGGGCTTATCTGTCTTCTGATTTGCCTTTGTGATAAATTTTCGAAATTGTAAAGAGACTTTATAGACACCTTGTATACCGAACAACAAACACATCTCGCAGCGCGCGAAGATAAATATATTTGATAAGTTTGTAATTGATACAAGTGTCGAAGATACTTATGGTAGATCGGCGTGATCGGGATCGTATCATCATGGGTATAAACGTGAGTGACTCGAACGTACCCTATTCTGGACGTAACGTGACGTCAAGCTCAACTCTTCTGAGTTCTGTATTCTACCAACACTGTCAATTAAATTCGCGAGAAATAAAACCGTGCCAAGATTAACAGGCGCGAATATGCGAGTTCATCGTGGATGATTCAGTCGGTGATGGAAGAACGGGTGAAGGAAAGAGGAACGTTTAATAAAAATTTAATAACAAACCGACTATTAACAATTATCTGTCCTCGATCTCTGTTACACGCGCCGTTCTTGGAAAGTGATTAAATTTAACAAAGTGATCGACAACAATCGACGTGCAGTTCCTCGAAACGCGCATTTCCAATGTTGTTGTCGATCGATGTTGTCGAGCTAAATCATCTCGAGTAGATTCGTACATTCGAGTGCAGCCCTCGAACGTCGACGTTCTTGTATTATTATTAGTCTTTGTCGAACTGGGGATTGTACAGATTGTCTGGCTCACCGGAGGCTCCGACGTAGGATGCTTCTTTTCTTTTTCAAAACGGGTATTCTCGGATAACGAGAAACCATGGAAACTACGAACGTCGGCTCGTGTAAATCCGCGTCGTGTAATTACGCGTGGAACTGGTTCGTAGCACGTGTTAAGTTAATCAATCCAGCTGGAGCGAAAACTGGTCATTACGTTGGCCTTTTAATGGTTAATTGTAAGCAAATTGCCAGCCAGACCTCAAAAAGGTTATCTTCTTAACCTTATTTTTACTCAATGTTTATATATATATATATATATTTAACATATTTATAAAAATATTTTAAAATATAATATATATTATATTATATATTTAAAATATATATATATATTTATAAAAATATTTTAAAATAATTATTTTAAAATATGATATATATTATAATATATATTTAAAATATAATATGTATTATAATACATATTTAAAAAATATATATATATTTTTATAAAAATATTTTAAAATAATTATTTTTTAAATTATATTTTTTAAAAAATATACATATATATTTTTATAAAAATATTTTAAAATAATTATTTAAAAATAGAATATATATATGTATATATCTTAAAAAAAATATATATATATTTTTTTGCCAATTCTAGACCTAGATATTTTAACTTTGTTTACACCTGTCGTGGCTCAATATAGTTTTCCAACTTTCTGGAAAATTTTGACACCAGAGTAAACTCAGCTTCTTTAAACTTTTTATTTTTTGCGTTTTTCATTCGTTTTTTTTTTTTTTTTTCTCTCGTTACTCATTGTCGTGCATTCACTGTGCTTCATTCGGTATGCAGTTCAATTTTCGTTTAGCATGCATTCCGAGTTTGATGCACGCGGAAGAAGCTGATTGTCGTACGCGAGTTACGATTGAAATTCTTTCTAAATCGAAACAGAACCGATTATGACAAGTACACGTACGTTGCTATCTCTATTTTTTCATCCTAACATCTCCTCGTTGTATGTTTTATACCCTCTTTTAATAACGTTGCGCGGAATGTTTCCCTTTTTCATCACGTTGCATTTATTTCGTTGCAAAACGTAACATTTCGAACTCCATCACGGTGTCGACTTCCTCGAAAACACATTAAACACGCTGAACACATGTACATATTTACGTTTTCAACCACGTTTTACACAATTACGTTTTCGACGCTACAATCAAGTAGCTCGTTAAATTAAATTCATAATATACTTTGTGAAGAAAAGTCACTTCCGAATATATTCAACGTTAAGATCGTTTCTCGTCGAAATGTTTGGAAATTTTATTCGTGCCGAGATGAAAAAGGAGAGAACCAAATAAGTATATCAAACAGCGCGTCACGGTGAGAATTTTCATTGGTCGCTAATACGTCGTACAAATTCGTCGATCGATTACCAAACGCTTGTTAATTCACAGAGACCTGTCCTCAGATTTATAATTTATTTACAGTCGCGACGCGATCGTTACAATTGCGACCTTTTTGTTAGCTCTTGTATGTTATACTTGTATGCTTCTTTGTACACTTGTATATCCATTAACTCTTTATTATACTTTATTTATTCTCTATGTTATACTTGTTCTAGTAAACAACGCACGTTGACGATCGCTTTAAATTCAAATGATGTCGCACGTCAGAAGGATAGAATCGACGAGATTTCGTGTTGAAAACGCCATTTGAATGGTCGTTTCCAGCGTTGTGTCATTTTATAATATTCGAAGCGATGCTTCGTAAATAAACTGACGCTGACAGATGATATAAAAAACCGTTTGTCGAGGGCCAAAGGGTTAAGTTAACAGGTTGCAGATTAGACGTTTGAAACGTTGCTCGGGCACCGATTGATGCGAGACCAATGCCAAGTCGAGTTTTCCGCTCGATCGTGGCAAATGCCACTGTAGCGTTACTTTCATCTTCCATTCCTAAACCGTGCCCGCAACGTTATTAATTCCATGCAACGGAAAGACGATAAAATCTCTTCAGACGAGACGGCTTTCAATTCGATGTTATTGACCGGTTGTTAATTCACAGAGGCCCGTCCTCAAATTTATAATTTATTTACAGGCGCGACGCGATCGTAACAATTGTGACTGTTTCGCTGTTTCGCGTTACGTCGACGCATCGGATCGACCAAAGTTGAGCTCTGTCGATCATAGAAACACGTACGTAGAACGGCGAATAAATCCGATACCATTCTCGAGAAGAATTCTGTACTCGTATGGCAGATTTGTGTTTGGTACACGTAACACGTAGTCACCTGCTGTACTCGAAGGATTCGCACGATCCAGCTCGCGTGCGACGTGCAATCAAAGTCAAGGTGAAATCTGGAAATTTCCAAACGCCGCGGCTGAATCATGAGATGTGTACCAGATCTCCGTCGTACAACCAAGATCTCGGAGAGATCGTGTCGCCTCGCGGGACAACAAGAAACGTGACTTTCTATGACAGATCCATCGAGAGAGATCAATCTGTTTCTATTTCGTAGTTCTACGAACAGGATCTTTAGCGGGGTCTTTAGTATGAGGCAACGTGACGTAACAATAAAATTGTTGGACGCTACGTGCTACGAATACGTGAAATGAAATATTATTCCAGGGAAAAACGTAATGTGGAGTTTTTTTTTTTTCTCCTTCTAAAGATTCTCGATTCGGATCGGTCGGTGAAAAGAATTTGTCACAGACAAAGACAAATTTATATTTGTTTCAGGTCAAAGTATGAAGTCTGATTGTGAGTCACATGACAAGAATGAAATAAATGAAATAAAATTTGTTAGCTGCCTTCCGACAGCACGACAGTTTCCAATTTGGAAATGACGCGAGCAAAGATCACGTAAAATGATAAATAAATTAAAATTTTTAATAATTTAGTTGAGTTTTAATTTTAAATAATTTCAATAAACTAGTTGATATATGTAATTTAATTGTGTAATATAAGTGTAATTGTGTAATTATAAATGTAATTCGATTGTGTAATAATGATCGTTATACGATGTGAAATCTGAATATTTTGTTCATGCGACTATCTACTTTATTTATCTTCAACGATCATCGTGACTCAATAGTTAACAAATATTTTTATTGAAATAGTTTGCTTGTTATTGGTAAATAGAAAAAGATCATAAATGTAAATTTCAGTGAGAATATAATTAGGAAGATAACTGATGAATCTTCAATGTTCAACGAGGCTCAAGATTGGACAATTAAAAGGTAGTTATCGTTTTTAATCAAAGTAGCTACGAGTAGCTTGGCTTCTGCAAATGCTAAATGAGTTAATTCAAGTAGATGCTCGACGAGTCTCTGATACACTATCACCGTTTGTCATTTGCATTTCAGCATTAACAATAGCGAGTCGCGATCTATCGAGAATCCTTTCAGTCAAATTAAAATTAGCAACCAGTGTATTACCGCTTCTCCGTCGATAAATTGGTAATTTAAAAACTGCTTGCAGTATTTTTAAACTCTTTTTTCTTTTTTTTTTTTTTTTTAATACTCCCTGCTATTCCATTCTCTACGCTTCGAGAAAAAAATTTTAATCTAAATATCTATCTATTCTCATTAGTTAAATTTAATTAAAATTATCTAAATTTAAATATCTGTCTATTCTATTTAAATTTAATTAAAATTATTTAAATTTAAATATCTATCTATTCTAATTATTTAAATTTAATTAAAGTTATTTAAATTTAAATATCTATCTATTATAATTATTTAAATCTAAATATCTGTCTAGTCTATTTAAATTTAATTAAAATTATTTAAATTTAAATATCTATCTATTCTAATTATTTAAATTTAATTAATTAAAGTTATTTAAATTAAAATATCTATCTATTATAATTATTCAAATTTAATTAAAATTATTTAAATCTAAATATCTGTCTATTCTATTTAAATTTAATTAAAATTATTTAAATTTAAATATACATCTATTCTAATTAAATATCCATTCTAACTTATATCTATATTTATATCTATGCTTGGCGGTTAACGTTTGGAAAAATCGTAACACGTGGTCAAAGCGCACGAAAGATTTAAATGGTTTTTAATCGTTTTAAATCGTTTTCGCTGAAAACGATGGAAATTTTATGTGGTTAATTACTTCTCTGTACATGACACACGATAAACCAAGTGGAAAAACCGTTTTTTACGCAACCGTTTCCCCGAGATTTGTATAAAACGATTTGAGAGGACACAGTGTGTCAGCAAATTTCATGGTAATTGCGTAACTCTCGAAGGACTTGCGTTGTTCCTTGCAGCACATTTTATCACGGAGTAATTGCATATCCAATTAACACATAAACAATGAATCATGGTTTTTCATTGAGAATGCATTTTTTGCAATAGCGCGCAAAGTCTCTCAAAGTCAAGTCTCTCGTTCGGTAGATTTTCACCGCACGGCGTTATGCGAAAATGTCATGCACCGATATGGTAATACCGCCGAATTTACATTCCTTTCTAATAATAGTTCTCGCGTAGTGTGATAGCTGGCCTCTTAATTCGTGCGATCATTAGCAGTATTGCGATGTTCAATAACTGATTAACGAGTTAGAAGGAAAAGATACTGCGTCGATTTCGCCGCAGCGTAATGCACATACGCGATTAAAAAAAAAAAAAAATGAGCGAGTCGAAGTTTTATTTGCCATTTGTTCACACACGTGCGAGACAAATTTGTTACTGTTTGTGCCTTCAACGTAGATTCTAAATTAGACTTGTTAATTTTAAAACTGACACGTCCAACTGAAAATCGTGGAAATCGTTCCGTGCATTAACGCTGCCATCATCATCACTCTTGTCTACATTAAGAGAAGCCATGCGGCTGAAATTTAGATGCGTGTGTTTATATATCTCGCCTTTATCGAATTTTTCCAATATTTTCGAGTCAACTTTGTATAGAGTGGCCACTGAAAAACTGAAAAATTCATAGAGAAAAATTTTAATACAAATCTTAATTTATAAAAATTTACACATAGCACTGAAGAAAAATACATTAATCATATTTCCAAATAAAATAATAAAAAATTTTAAAAAACATGTGTTTGTAAAAGTTATTTTTGTTTTATGTCATTCACCCTGCATTTCGGTGGCCACTTTATTTATAAAGATTTTCCTCTATAATTACATCAATTTTTCATACACGATGAAAATACGCAAATTGCGAGAGTGTTTGAAGAAAGAGCGACGACACAGAGCAGAAGGGAGTGTAATTGAAATTGAAATTACAGCATGACGTTGCATCTTACTTACGATTATATCTATCTTGAGCCTCTTCGTCGTCCTTTATGCTCGTTGTTGCATGACGTTGCGACCTCTCGGTTTCGCTGAGCCCTTCCGGAAACACGGTAGAAACGTTCATGATGCCAGTCGATTTGTAAAACTGCAAATAACATAGAACACTAGAGCGTTTGTTTTTAAATCTTCTCGGCGTTGAATCGTCAATCATTTTAATCGTATCATTCTCTAGGAATCACCGAATCGATCGTGTTTCAAATCAAACGTGATTTCAAAGGCAGTTCGATTTAAAAATCACGTATTAATGGATCACATTGTGATCCATCTTTTATTCTGAGTGACGCGAGTTTCTCTTTTTCTTTATTCTTCTTCTTCTTCAACCGTGTAAACGTAAAATAAATATTTAACGAATTAACGCAATTTACATTCATGACTGATTCGAGTCGTCGAAGCGTGCGATTAATAGAAATGTTAACTTGTTCCGGTGAGAAACGTTCCGCGACACTGTCGGATCATGTTTTGCCCGATCGTGTTTCCGGATCGTATCAAGCGGCATTGCTAATTCGACGTATAAATTTCATCTATTAGCATCCTAGCTGACAACGTATTGTAAACGTCGGTGGTAATTTTCTACACTGGAGCAACGTTTGTCAAACGGAGAAATCGACACAGTTCGTAAAAAAATACTAGCTAAAGTTACAGGCGAACGAGCTCGAATAAAATCGATCTTGGCTATTACAATCTTTTTACGTAGCGTGTGTCGTACGATGGATATTAAATAATTAATGTTTTAAGTTCTAATTCTTGCAACACAAAGGAAGAAAAGTATTGTCGTCGTTTGAAACTTTCCAAGATATTTTTCTTTCTCTCTAATTATCAATATACGTATCATTGTCATTTTCTATATATTTAGAAAGAAACTAAACCAATGCCTTTCTCTCTGACATTTTTCATTGTTTCGTATGTAACATCCGAGATCGAAATGGCTGAACACTTTTCGAAAGGGCGCGAGTAGAGCACACTCACGGGATTTCGCGCCAACTGCTTGGCGGTCGATTGGATGGTCAAAAACTCGTGCCAAAGATGTAGATACGAAGGCCTCTTGCCTACTGAACGTTGCATCCCCTAGCCGGCTTATAGACGATGGGTCTCCAGGTCGTGTCTTCGTCCAACCATACGTGCACCTCGCCACTGCGCACTTGCCTCACCAAGTTAACCGTATCGAGGCTTCACCCCTCGGGTGGTGTCAATTTCGGGTCGACCGGCGAAATTTTACGAGGAGAAAGCAACGCTCGTGAATGGACGTACGGTGGGGAACTCCGGCGTTCCGGCGTTCCAGCTACGAAATGTTCGCCAATCGCGTGAACATGGCGTGACCGAGGCAGCAAGATCTTGTGAATACGATGCCCTTGGCAGCAACCCTGCCGCAATTGCGTGACGCAGAGATGGTCACTGAACAGAAAACAGCAGAGCGCCGAGCAGCAGTGATCAATCTTCTTCCTGCTATAATGCGATACTTTCGTCTCGGTCCTCGAGTTATCAGAAGCAGAATCCAAGCCCAAGTGAAACTGCGGCTTCCTGAAATTGAACGAACGTTTTAATTGCGTTTCACTGCATGATCTTCTCGCTTATTCATTTACTATCTGTACGAAGCACTGTGCTCCACCATGACTGGAATAAAAATGAAAAAACAAAAAAGAAAAGGAAAAACGATAACGAAACGATGAAGTAGAACACTATTCATCCAACTAGTATCTAACTAGTATTTATGGCATTGACCATTTGGTGGTGGCGTAAATTGGTCTCCCGGTGTATTTTCGAATAATTAGATGACCACTTCCCAATTAATTTCTAAACTAATTTTCAACGTTCACTCTGCGATATTAAGGGACGGTGATAAGAGTCTTCGTTGGGAAGGTCGTCCGAGATTCTTCGGCTTCCGGTCATCGCCTGCCAACGTCTACCGAGATCTTACCGGTGATACGATTCGCAAGTGGGTCGTTGTTGTAATCATCATAGCGGAGAGGATCTTTTTTGACGGTGAAACGCGTTGGAAGAATTTGAAAAACGTTTCTACGTTCGACATAAATCAATCCTTGCGCATTTACCGTGGCCTATATCGGATCCGTTAACTGATATTACAGCGATGGTGAGCTCGCGTGCAGATAAAACCGCGACAATTAGCATACGTGAGGTCAGTCGATGGATTCAACGAGAAAGAGGCGGGATGGAACGTCACACCTGCAGTCCCTAGTACTTGTTTCGACTATCTATGTTTGGAGTCGTAGCTCGCCGCCTCGCTATTAGTTTGTTTCACATCAAAAGAAATTCATTTCTGCGTAAAGTTTACTTTGGTACTTGGCTGTTCCGCTGCTGAACAACGCGACGAGATGTTTGGAGAAGGTAATAGTGTCAATCGTTGTCCGTTATCAGTTATCGTGATCGTAGGAAATACTTAGTTACTTATCGTAGTAAAGATTTTACATATGTATGTAGAGTAGCGTAACTATAAAATACATTGTGAATAATAGAACGAGATAGCATCGTGGTATTATGTCACAAGGCAATTCGTGTTTTATATCGCAGTTTAAAATAAAGTATAAAAATAAGCAAAAATTTATCTGCTTGAATTTGCTTAAAAAGACGACATAAAAGTTATTGATCGCTCTATGACGTTATTCTTTTAAACGTGAATATTTTATCATAACACTCAATTGTGTTATAATATGTATATATAAAGAACACAATTGCACAATCATGATTTCAAGCCACATATCCTCCAGTATCTAATAATTTATATTAACATGATTTGTGAACTACTAGCGTTACTCCAATGACAACTGTTTTCGAACAATTATAACAAATTTCACTTCAACACTAGAACTACCAACGACCAAAGTATAATATTTGTGGCAAAGAAATTAAAGTGTAAGATACAAGAAAAAATTAATAATACGATAAGAAACATAAACTTCTGTTGATATATTTTATATTTTAAAAATATAGCTCGAGTATCTAAATAAATTTATAATGTGTAAATGTATAAAATTTGCTTTTTATTTATAAATGTATAAAATTTCCATAGAAAATTATAAATTGGTCGTTTTGACCACTCTGGTAGTTCTAGTGTTAATTAAATTGACGTAGTCTGCTTTCTGCGTTATCAACTGTGAATTCTGTCGCTTCTGTCAATTACAAGTTTGAAGGTGATTTACTTGATTTCCTTACAGATCTATGGTATCGTGGTATGTGCTCGTTTTCCACCACTGTGATATCTCTTCACGAAGAATACCTAGCCTGAAGATTAATGAACTTGTACTCTTGAAACAGGACTTTGTCAAGGTTGACACGAAAGCTGTTTCCTGAACAACTGCATACATACTCCAAACTGGCAAACCAGAGGGAGATTAGGGTGTGTTTAAGGCGAGGCGGCTGCTTTCCATTACGTTGGTTTCTTAAATGTCTGACAGCGCCGAGTGCTACAAATTTCGTACACACCTCTTTCTCAGGGGAGGATCAATGTAATCTTATCGACTATTCCTTTTGCTTGTTTCAAGGTAGCCAGCGGTCGAATTCGAAACTGCGCGTCGCTTTATCGTTTGATCTTCCTCCAAAGCCACGATATAACGTTCATCGACACTGAAGAACAGTTAGATTTCTGTGGAGAAAAGAAAAGGAATGACTGGTTTGGAAGAGGGAAGATAATTGCCAGCAGCGTTGTGAGAACGATTGTGCACGTGTGTGTGGCATAGCAGAGCGCGTGTACGCAAAGAAATACATACTTATCAGCCGGATACTTGTTCCGCAGAAAAACAACAAGACGATGAACCAGTTGACAGTGGTGAACTCGTGGAAGAAGTGCTAATGATGATGACGATCCTGCCGTACTATTACGTTTCCAGGAATGTATGTGGCCTTACCAAGACTGTACAGGGTGGACGAATAGAATGTTATGGAACCAAATATCTTTTCAAGAGGATAACGGCTTGGCAAAATTCTGAGCGTGATTTCAAATTGATTTATACATCCATGAGGTAAATTAGTAATTTAAGTCATCATTTTAACTGTAAGGTAAAATTAAAAGGTATTATTATATTCAAGGTAAAGCTAAAAAGGTATAATTTATCTATAAGGTAAATTAGTAATTTATCTGTAAGGTAAATCAGTAATTTAAGTCTATAATTTTAACTATAAGGTAAAATTAAGAGGTATTGTTATATTTAGGGTAAAACTGAAAAGGTATTATTATATTTAAGGTAAAATTAAAAAGGTATAATTTATCTGTAAGGTAAATTAATAATTTAAGTCTATAATTTTAACTATAAGGTAAAATTGAAAGGTATTGTTATATTTAAAGTAAAAATAAAAAGTATAATTTATCTATAAGGTAAATTAGTAATTTAAGTCTATAATTTTAACTAAGGTAAAATTAAAAGGTATTATTATATTTAAGGTAAAACTAAAAAGGTATAATTTATAAAGTAAATTAGTAATTTAAGTCTACAATCTTACATTTAATATTATAAATTTGGCTTACTTGAACGCTACAAGTTTGATTCTTTCAGTTCACCCTATATGTACATACAAAGTCTGTAAAATAACAGACTTCCGTGGACGATATCAAGTTTTGAGTGCGCACCATCACGTGGAAGGCCTTGAACTTTACCGTCCATCTAAAAAAAGACTATGAGAAACGACATAGCATGACTTTGAAAAAGGCCTGGCCCTATGAATTATTATTATTATTGAAAATAATGGTCATCATTAATTTCATTCCACTTCAAAATGATGGTACATGATAGATACATGATAGTCTTTGGGATTTGTCAAGGTAATGAATTCGTTGAATGGCACAAAACAAACTTGCTAATTATGACGTTATCACAGAAATAATGAAATTTCATTGAGAAACGATAAAAACGATGTTTGATCAACGTATCATAATGCTCGTTTTTATAGCAAACCACTGAGGTTTAATTAACATAACACGGCAAGTTAATCTCGTTAAGGAAGCTGATATATGGACGAATTAAATCATTCTTAAGTAGAGAATCAGCGGAGGCGTGCAACGTTTGCGTTTTGAAATGCAGATTGCCCATTCGATCAATTTGTAACACTAAACGATTCATCCTGCACGATGATTTTAATATCTGATCACAATTAAGCGTGGACGCTCATGCCTTTATTCTTCTTTAAAGTTGCATCATTTTTGAAAGTGTTGTGCTAAATGAACATGTAGAAATTTATTCTCAATTATATATATATATGTACATAATAATGTTCCCTTCGAGCGACGACTATGATTCTCAATGGTTTCTTTGCTTTCTATCGTGCAAAGAATATATTCACGTTCAACGTCGGTCTGTGCAGCAACAGATACGGATGGCTTGCATACAAACCGTTAAATTTGTAGCCAATCGTTGTGAAAGAATGCTGAACAAATAAGGGAGTAAACCCAGCGACTTGTCAATCTGACATATGGCCGTAATACGGTGGAAGAGAGAGATCGTTGCATACAAATCATGCGTAGAGACTTTAAACGGTATCTCTAGGTGTATCTATCGATTGATTTCCACTGTACACAATTTTACTTCAAAAATATATCATTATGTTACATACATGTGTCGACCAAAGGTATTATTATAATTGTACAATTCTATATATAGTCGCTCTTTTCTTTTCATTGGAATTATTCATTTTTATCTATTTTATGGAAGGAGAAAAAAAAACAGCTTGTAAAGTTTGCGGTTGGTTTAAATGTAATCGCAAACTGTACAACTCGTGAGGTTCTGCATGGTTTGTCGTGCACGGAAGTTTCGTTGTCGACTTGCGTTTCCGTTTTCTAATTGGAAAACGCAAACTCGCTCGTTCCAAGTATCGATGACGATAAGTATTAAGGAAAACGCAAGCCACCAATTTCGACAGAGTAGGAAATAAAATTACTATCTGGTAACCTGCGACAAATAAATTTAGCGACAGATGTCTATTACATTCACTCGTAATTCCGCGTAATTATAACAATTTCCTTTCAATTCCTTTTCTTCGTTAAGGACGTTGGTTGTGCTTAATTATCGTATCATAAGTAGCGGTGAAAATATGTACTATATTACGAACAACGCGTTACAAAGTGCAATCATCTTCTGTACTGTAGAGATAGGCACACCTTCGGTCATAAACCAATATCTGCAGGCCAATAAATCGTTAAATTCTGTTTCTTCGGTAACATGTCGCGTGTTTGATGATTTTGAAACTTTTGAATTTTCGTTTACCATGGTAATTTGCCGCTAACAATGAAAGATAATACAATGAGAGGCAAAGTAAGAAACACGAGTATCACGATTCAGAAAAATCTGTAAAAAAGTTCAAGATTGGCATTTATCTCTTATTTGGATTTACGCGTTGTGTGCCGTACGGCTGCGAAATTAAAACAACAGCGTTACCTGGAGATCGTCGTACGTTTTAACCGTGATATCCCTACTCTGGTAGCATCTAGCAGAGTACCAGAACAGACGCAGTTAGATACGTGAGACCAGTTGGTTTCTATGCTCGGGAGCCTCAACAGTTATCGTTCAGTAACTCTTGCGGAGCATTCGCTTTCTCGAGAGCCGCTGTCGTGAACCTTGTGACAGGATTCACCGCCTGAAAAATATCACAGAAAACTCTTAGAAACACTCTACGCCGCTTCTGCACCGATTCAGACCATCTCCGAGGTAACATTTCTCCCTTTATTTTCCGACCGATGTTTAATTGAGTTGACAAAATTAATTCAAGTCCCTTCTCTCGTTCACTTCGTCAACTTTCGTTCGTTTATATTAATTCGAGATTAACATCAATTGTGCTTCAAGTCGATATTTTCTTCTGTGTGTACAAAAATAAATGCAGCATCAATGAAAAATAATTCGTATAGGTTCTCGTCTTCACAAAGTGCAATAGCTGTCAAAGCAATAAGTCATATCGATAAACGTCATGTTAAAGCGATATTTCTATATTTACTCAACGTCAATTCACGTTGCAAGGAGATTCGGTGAAGAATTGTTGTTGGGTTCGTAGTGAAATAATTTGGTCAAAGAAGAACTTAAACTTTCTCTTTTTAAAGGCTTTGCTGCGGCCTGTTTTAGATGAAATCTATTACAAATCAGCTTTTGCACTTTCAAGTGTATTCACGCAACTTCTCGCATATGAGCAAAGACAAATTAAAAGATTATAATAGAAAGATGTATGTGTATAGCAACAGTTACATTTACTTATGCATTTCATTCAGCGAAAAGTTTTTAGGAAACAAAATAATTAAGAATTACCGCCCGTGTTCTTGAAATGATTGCGTGGAAAAATAGCTATTTTGCAAAATGACGGGAGGCGGTTTAATAGCAACGTTGCTGTGACAGTAGAATGAAACTCCGTTAGCTCGTAGTATTATAGCCGGGGTAGGAGTGGCGTTTCCTACCACCTTCGAAAGCTTTCAAGAAGATCCACAAGGAAAAAAAAAAAAAAAAAAAAGACATATGACTTCATCGAATTAATCCTAAGATAAAATGCAGTTTAAAAATAGATATCCCACGACCTTTTGAAATTCTATGATTCTTGATTAACTTTTGCATATTGAACCGTGCCATTTATAGCGTATGATCGTCGCTACGACCACACCCTACGATCTACCGTAGTCGCAAATAGAAAGAAGAAAGCTCGCCTTACGCTAAACTGCAAATAAACATATTAAGATAACGTAGCGAGAGGACGTTTCAACGCTTTTATTTTATCACCGATTAAAGAAAGTAGGGTAAGAGAGAAAGAGATGAACAGAGATAAGAGGAGATATCGAGGCACCTGCACTAAACCATATAAGGGTAACGACCATCGCGGTCGAGGAGTGCGCGACGATAAATCGCCGAAGACGTAGCAACTAATTTATGTGAAGTTGACCTGTTTCCGCTGCCTTTACGGATCGATCCGATCGAAGGGCAACGAAAAAAAAAAAAAAAAAAATGAATGCGCATTCGCAATTTCAAATACGGATACATTCAGTGAGACGATTGATGAAATTCTTCTTTCGCATCTTCGTTCACGTCTCTCCCTGTTGCTATAGATCGGGTTAAACGATATCCAGGAATGGATGCAAAGAGATATCCTCAAACAGCGATGTAACAAAAGCTGGGGAAAAATACCAAGTAATTTAACGAGGTCGTATGGAATCTAAGGTAAATGATTCTGTTTGCAGCCCCAAGAAACCGTTGCGATAGAAAACAGAACAGTTGATAGTCAGTACAGTTCGTGAAAGCAACTGGAAAAGAAAAAGAATCGTCCAATGAATTAAAATTAACACACAAACGGGCCGCGCTAATGCAACCTTCGATAGCTTTGCGCAAACAGTTACGAACAGACGTGAAAAATTCAGTCTTCGAAGAAGAAAGAGAAACGTGGGATTGATTATTTATTGTTGTTTGCGAACGGTGATAATCTGGAAGCGTAAATTTTCAAAATACCGACACTGGAGTTTCGAACGGAGTTTAAACGACTTTTTTTTTTTAATGACACGCGTGCCAGATGGCCTAATCGAAGAACAGTCGATCTGCTAATTTTACAATCGATCATTTGCTTACGTAAGTCGTGGAAAACTAATTGAATGGAACGAACAACGGGCAGCGAAAATTAAAAATCGCGGTTTGATCAATTTACGTAAAACGGTCGAAATTTTTCAGTATAAAAATATTTGCAATTTGTATCAATGACCCTTGTCTGTTCTTACACAAATTAGTCAGGTGCTTACGAGCCCAGTTTTCAAACTGTTATCGCAAATATATATTCAGTTACAGCATCAAATGTAACACAGGGTCTGTTAATTTGATGTTTCACGGAAATTACAGAAAATTTATGGACTAATGCTACAAGTATCTTTATCGTCTAACGAGGAACAATCACAATACACGTTGCGTGCGGTACAGTTGAAATAAATAAAAAAACAATTCGCATTCGATTGTTACTTTTCCCAATGATCCTTCGTCGTAGTTATCCGCAGTTGGTTCTTGCTTATAACAGTCAAAGATCTTGATAGCTGCGAACCTGATTATCGCGCACGTGACACGCGTCGCATCGTAGAAATTGCGCGAAATGAGAGTGACATGCTGCAGTCATCTTTTGCCCGCGGATGATCTCACCCGAATTAAATCCATCATTGAATCGGCCGAGCATTGCGCTCCTCCAACCGTCTGAAACATAAATTCGCCGATGATTTTCTCGTATCGTCTTATGTCATCATACCTTGCCTTCTCTCGCACGCTCCGTTTGTTATTATCCGCGAAAACGACAGTTTTATTAGAAAATGGACCATAAAGAACTCGGTCGTCGTGGTAGGTAGGACGAAAATTAGGAAAGGGTAGAAGATGACCGACCTAGATCTGCGTTGAAGATGTTTGAGTCAAGTAGGCAAGAGCTGGAACGCGGTGGCGTGGATGACGATGGTATTTTACCGGGGAACGATTAAATAATTCGAGACGATCGGGACCGCTTGTCACACTCGTCGAGGATATGATCATTTGCATGTGTAATGCAACCTGGATGCGTTAACCTTAACGTTTCGTTTCTCCAATGTGATTCGCAATAGCGCGGATCACACGTGTGCCGTACCGTAAGCATGCACGCTATACGTGCCCGCGTCCTCGATCTAAATCTACGACGCGAATCGACGGAACTGCTAAACGATCGACCGGTTTCATTTTCAAAGTGGTTAATGTACGACGGATCATCCGTTCGAATATTAATGACGTTCCGCTGGAATTGGATCGCTCTCCGATTAATGTACGATCGCTGTTTAGAGAACGATGTAGAACTTGATTATCTCGTACTAATCTTGAATATCTTGACATTTACGGCTGATCAATTCATCTGAAATTGATCAACTGGTTTTAAAAAGGAAGCTCAAGAAGTTAATCGAGTTATAAAAATTATAGTACAAATTCTCTCTCGTGGTTGTAGCAACGATGATTGAAACAAAATTGTTTTTTCAAACTTAAAATTAATTGTACAATATAATTGTAAAATATAATTGTAAAATATAATTGTACAATTTTAACTTCATGAAACTTCTATTTCATATATAGAGAATTTTACTCGCACGATTGTTCAACGAGTTACAAAATATTCATTTCGTCGACACGAAAGATCCTTGATATTGCTAACCTTTCTCTAAGTAGCTCCGTTACATTTCTTTGAACTAACGGGATCGTTAATAACGCTTTTTTAATAAAGACCGAATTGTCCTTTAGAATCACTCTCTTTGCCAAGAATAACTCAAGGACCTTTGGCTGAACGAAAGGCGATTGTAAACGACGTTAAACTACATGAAAAAACTAGACACAGCTCCTCATGGTTGAACGCAGCATTCCGTTTCAGTTATTGCATCAAATAGACATAACGTCCTAACGTTTGTACACGCTGAATCAACCGGACGAACCTTTTTACAGATGGCAAACTTAAAGGAGGCTCTAGGCGCAAACGAGCTTACCGATAAAAAATCTGGCCTGTACCGGGCACTAGTTGCAGAGTTTCTTGGTACATTGCTATTGAATTTCTTTGGCTGTGGATCTGTTATCACGGGCAACGTCGTGGCCATAAGTTTGGCTTTTGGCCTGGCTGTGGCCTCAGCGATTCAAGGAATAGGGCATGTCTCTGGCGGTCATGTTAATCCCGCTGTCACGTTCGGGTTGATGGTGATTGGCAAGGTAAGGCAAGGAATCTCAGGACGATTGAGGATCTTGTCAGTAAAATTCTAGAACACATGCATATGTCATTCATCTGCTCTCATTCCTAGATGCAATATTTGATATACGTATAGAATAGCTATCGATAGAAGTAAATACACATTTAACATAGTTAGATGGTAGATTTCTTTGTACCTTGTTATACAAACGGTGAAACGTGTGATTATTTCTCAAGTGTCAATTAGCACGATCAGCGGCATATGATTTACCGATAATTTATTCAGCTCCCAGTCATGTGGTTTAGTCACAGATGCTTTTAAGATAATTCATTCGTGATGATGCACTGATGATTACTCGACAAAGACATAAAATTATTTAATCTCAAAGGAGAATACCTCGTAACAATACCTGCAATACTTAATTTTTATAGGCAATAAGTTTTATATATACTGCCATTTTATACAGATTTCTGTAGAACAAATTAATTCGGACGTTGTCAGAATTCACAGAGATACTTCTTATTCTTTTTTTCACAGGTGCCAGTTATTAGAGGCTTGTTATACGTAATTCTTCAATGTATAGGTGCAATAGCAGGATCTGGTATACTAAGAGCATTATCCGCCGAAAGGATGGAGCACGCCTTGGGCGTAGTATCTCTTTCGCCAGGCGTTACTCCCGTTCAGGGTTTCGGTATAGAGTTTTTCCTCGCGTTCATACTGGTTCTGGTTGTGTGCGGCGCATGCGATGCAGCAAAACCAGACAGCAAGGGGATTGCGCCTCTTGTAATTGGACTCTCAGTTTCTGTCGGCCATCTCATCGGCGTAAGATGTACATTCTACTTGAGATGCTTCCTTAGTGATTACTTGTACCCAATTGAAAATAAACAAGAATATTTGAAATTACAATTACGCTGCAATGCAATCTTTTTTTACAGATCTAGTTACACTGTATTGCTTTTACACAGGTGCCAAGAACTGGCGCAGGTATGAATCCAGCTCGATCGTTCGGTAGCGCCGTTGTGATGGGTTTATTCGACGATCACTGGCTATACTGGGTTGGCCCGATCCTTGGCGGGATGGCAGCTGGATTGATCTACGCGTTCGTGATCGGACCTGCGAAAGAATCGCAGGAAAGTTCCAATCGAGCGTACACGGTCGCCGCGACCGACGAGAAGGAGGTATAGTAAAAATAAAGAGAAGTTCCACAGGATGTAATTTAATTATCTGCGAAAATGATTCTTCTTCCTGTTATTGTATCTCAACGTCGACATCTACACAGATAGATCATTTAGCTTTAGGCTGAAAGATATGATGACTCTCGCTGTAGAATCTTTCTTCGTTTACAAGCTTCTTGACTATACAAGCTTCTTTCTTAAATTGTTTGATATCGTGTTTGCTTCACAGAAGTTCGAGTACATAGACAGCGGACGCGGTGGACTTTAAAAAAAAAAAAAAAAAAGAAAAACAGATACGCCGACACAAAGAAAGATTCGAAGACGGGAATGTCATATTTATTTTGATACCGTAGGCGTAGGCTATGATAAACGATGAAATCAAAATGTTATTTTTGCAGCTACAGAGTCTTACCAGTAAGAAGAAAGACAATCCTGCTTAATGTTCTAATACTAACTATCGCATTTTCAACTACCAAATCATTATTTATACGTAATGATTCAAGTGCGCCAAGATGAACCTTACGTTATTAATAATAACTTATTACAGTTATTTAATCAATCAAGTGTAACTAAGGAAAAGTATTCAAATATTTTTGAAGACAAAAAGTAACATTCAAGTACTAATAATAATATGGAAAAATTCAAATATTTCGTTTCAAATTCGTCGCAGTAATTAACACATATGCATGATGATTTTAATTTATCGAATATGCATTTGTTCGCCTATATATTAAATATATAAACTTTGTCTATATAACTCGATTCTTTATAATAGACGAATGTCTTACTGAATGCAACTATTATAAGCCAAAGATTGATTCTGCCGAACTGAAATCTTACAATGTCTATATTTTTTGCTATATTTTTTTAAATACAACGAATTTATTGCAAATCATTTATAAAACATTTGTATTATCTATAAATTACCATATACATCAAATTCAATATAGAAAATTATATTTGACGACTACCGACATAAGCTAATTCATATTAGCTTTTCATTTTGCAATTTTCTAAGTAAAATTCTGGAAACTAAAAAAGATACCATGTTATTACTTGAAATTAATTTTATAATTTATTAATTTTTTATTCACTTTATGTTATTCATTTTGCAATTTTCTAATAAAGTTTATGAATAATACATCTAATTTGTTGTAATTTCACGATTATTGTATGAAAATTTCCAAATAAATCAATAAATGTAATTGATCAAAGTTTCAAATGTTCCTACTAATCAAATATGGCGCGCTTCTGCTATCAGTTGAACAAAGCTGCGCAATGCGCAGAACATGTTTGAATTTCCAACGTTCATTCTGCTATCGTTAGATTCATTACCGCATCCTCACAAATTTTCTCTCGCAATCAACCAATAATTTGAATAAAAGTAAATTAAATATTCAAACAAACGTATTTCAAAGAAATAAACAGTATGAAAATAGTACTCACTACAGTAAGTATACCAAACCAAAAAGGCCCATTAAGGGGAGAAAGATAATTCAGTAATAAATTATAACAATATTCGATAAATAACTAAGTAAAAACATACAATAATTAAATAAGATTAAAAGTAGCCTGAGTACGACCAATGAAAAGATGGTAATGAAAGCATCACACAGTTAATATAATGTCACACGTAGTCATGCATCTTCACATCACGATTTTCGACACAACTATCAACAGGTTTGCGCCAACTAAATTGTTGGAGGGGGTTCGAGCAAATATGATACGGCTAATTTATGAAAAAATAGTTGTTCAATAAGAATATATACAATCGTATGCTAAATGTTCAAATATTTTCTAATTATAGAAATGTAATCAATAAGTAATTAGAGTATATACATGTAATAACTCTTTTAAATAACACTCATTGTTGTAGGTCGCAGACGTGTTCGTAAATGCAAATACGAGTCTAAAATTACGAATTTAAATTGTAATTCTTACCTGAAAACTTTTGGATGATTTTTTGTGATGGATCTTTTCTTTCTTTCCATTTAGAACTGACGCTAACGTGTATAGAATACACGTTATATTCTCATATTATAGATTGATCGCGAAAAATATCGAAATTATGTTCGAGAATGACACGTTTTTTAATTCCGAATTTTACCGTTTCGGTGGCGTTGTAATACGAAGTGAAAAGCGCGCGCATTTCATAATTTGAAAAAAATATAGGAAGCTCTTCTCTAATCCTTATCGTTTCAATAAATAAAACAATTCATTTAACAAGATATCTGTAATTTTATTTCTTTGTAAATTAAATTAAATTTTAATTCTTTAGACTAAATTAAATAAACGTGTTATAATTTTAAGTTTCACAGTTAGTTTTAAATTTTATTAATTTTATGAATATAACTTTGATTATTTAAATTTGAATGGAATAATCATGTTGTTGAATTTACTTTTGTATACTCTGCAAGCATATCGAAGAAAAAATAAAATTCAAAAATTTTAATCCTCCAAACCTTATAAAAACCTCCAAATTTTAACCTCTTTTTAAAAACCTCCTATATTTTAAACCTCCAAATCTTATAAAAAAAAAAAAAAAATGATTTTGAAAAAATTTTTGTCAACGAAGGCTTTAAAGTGATGCAACTTTGTTCTGAGAAATTTTTTGCAATAAAAGATAAGATAGATATCTGGTGATCCTATTTAGCTAAAATAGCCTGTATGTACGGTGAAGGTGTCTCTAAAAAATAAACAACACAATTTGACATTTACACATCATGCTTTATATATTGATATATAGCTTCAAATGTTTATAGAATATTGGATAATTTAATAATTACCATTTCCATTCTAGTTTGACAAAATTAGCATAATATGATTAAATACACATTACAGTAAGTTTAAAGTACCTTGTATGTTCCCAATAGTGGAATCAATTGTATATAATGGTAAAAAAATGTGATACATCATTAAAAGATTTTGTTAATAATTGAAACAAAACGAAGGAATAAAATATAACTGCTGACGTATATATATATACAAACGTCTTATGTTTGGTATTTGTGTGTACAAATACTATAAGACAGATATCTAAAATGAGTGATTAAATTTACAATATTTTTCACTTCATTTTTAGTATTTCTATAACATATTTTTGCACCAATAAAGATAAAATTTTTGTTACACATGATATGAAAATAAACGTTTTTGTTTTCAAACTAATTTTACTTTTTATATGAAAAGTAAAATTAATAGACACTAGCTTATTTTTATATACTACTATTATCGCTAATAATTAATGTTGTAAAAATAATGCTATAATTGCCACACAGAAAATGAAAGAAAGATAAGGAAATTGAAATATAATAATAATAATATATAGATCATTTTTTGTATGACTGATTAACAAATCTAGCGATTAAAATGTTTATCTGTACTTGTCCAAAATGTATAGAGATTGAATTTTTGGTGTATAAAATTATGATTTAAAATTTAATATCGATCAAATTGGATCTTATAGACTACAAATCAAAGCCTGTTTCATAGCTATCTTTTAATCTAATAGAAAGTTTAACCTTCCATCTGCTGAAGTTTGTCTTCAAGACTGTCTTGGCTGTCATTCGTATCATTTAAACTGATTGTGTGAGTTTCATGATCGAGTTCCATCACAGAATCTTCCAATTGACTCTTCTGTACCTCTAATACATTATCCGATGGCTCAAAAATATCTGTTGACTCTGAAAGATCTTGCTCATCTAAAGTCAAATTTGAATTTTGTTCAGGTTGTTCCATGATTTGTTCTTCAGACACTGATTCCATTTTAATGGAGTCAGATTCTATTTTGATGCAATCCGATTCCATTTTAACGGAATCCGGTTCTGGGGGATCTGATACATCCATAGAGACAGGATGTGAATTAGTTTCAACAACGACTTCTTCTTTTTGTGGATATTCTTCTGAATTAGATGGACCAGCTTTTGGTTTATCATTATAATTTTTCTGAGAAGAAGATTCTCCAAGAGAAGATATCTGAGTGAGATTACTCAGAACTGTTTCCTGCATTTTGACTACAGAATCAGCTGAATCCAATATACTGCACAATTCGCGACTCATTTCTTCCACTTCTGATGTTTCTTCTGATTTTACAACAATAATCTTTTTATTTCCATAAACTTTGGAACTGGTTATTAATGGTTTATTATCTTTTTTAGCGTTAGTAGCAGTAGTAGTTGTTGTTATTGCTGGTATTGCTACTACGGTTGATACAGTAATTGATTTTGATATTGCAGAAACATCCTTTGGTATATTTTCTGCTTGCGTTTCAGATTGAATCTTTTCTTTCTCCTTTCCTAATTCGGGCTGAATATCTTCTACTTTTGATGTTGTTGAAGTTGTTATAGAAGTTATTGTTACATCATTGTCATTATATTCTTGTTCTTCGTCGTACATACTTTGCTTCTTCTTTACAAACACTCTCTTCAATGGCAATTGTTGTTCATCATCGGATTCGTCGTGACGTTCTGGTGACATTTCCTCGATAGGTTCATACTCTTGTTGCTTTCGAGCCTCCAATTCTTCAATCTTCAAACGTTGTTGCTCTACTCTCTTTTCCAGTTGTTCTAATTTTTCTTTAGTTTCTTGATCTCCTACCACTAGTGTAGGTTTCTGTGCAGTACATACAATTGGTTTTGTTATCGAAGGCAATGCATTTGTAGACTGAGATGTTTTCAATTCAAATTTCGGAGATTCGCTCAATACAGTATCGTTACTTTTTATCGTGGCAGATGGTTGCCGAAGTTCCGCGGATGACTGTAACACCGCTTGAACCAAACTCTGATGCTTATCAAGTGGTTTTTTTACAACAACTCTCTTGACAACATTGCCAGTTGGCAGCTTTGCTAATTCAGCTGGATCGATTATCGTACCATCGGGATTCATAATAACTTCTCTGGTGGTATCTCCCTGACGAATAATTCGACGAACAATTACTCTTTTCGTTACTTTGTGACCTGTAGTAGGTGTTTGAGAACTACTACTTGTAGCATCCTCATCTTTTACAGATGTACTAGTAGATGTTTCAGTACTAGCAGTAGGTTTTCTCACAACAATTCTCTTTATTACTTTAACTGTGTTTACAGCTTTTGGTGTGCTACTGACTATCACAGGAATTTCAGATTTTTCATCTTTTATAGAAACTTGATTTTGTGAGCTACTCTGTCCTTGCTGAGGTCTTGATTGATTCGTAGGTGTAGATGAGTCTTTACTTTGTTCTTGAACATTTTGATGTTTTAGAGGTATTTTATGCTCTTTAAACACTGATGCAACAATTTTTTGAACTTGCGCTTCCGTTTCATCTACACGGGAAGACTTTGAAGATTCTTCATTCTGTTTGGACTGTGTAGGTTTTGTAGCCGATTGCGACTGATTGCTAGTTGGACTTTGCTTCATCTTGCTATCTTGTACCTCTCTACGTTGAATAGGCATCAAAGTTTTAATTGTCTTTTTGATCATATTTCCATCTTTATGTCTGACGTATACTACTTGTTCTTTTTGATTTTCTTCTTTCTCTGATTTTTCTTGTTCCTCTTCGCTTTCTGACGGTTTAGTTGGCTTTGGAAGCTTTTTCACAATATACGCTGGTGGTTCATAATCATCGTCTCCATCTGAATATTGTTCTTCCTCCTCCTCTTCGTCAGAATCTAAATCAAGTTTTGTTTTATTGTCTGGTTGTAATCCATCTGGTCCCATTTTCTCACCTGCTTCAATATGTTGTTTTATATGTGTAACATAATCTGCCCTATTCCTGCACGATTCCTGGCAGACATCACACGTCAATCCCATACCTGTGCGTTTTGTGTGCGTTAATTGATGTACTTCCAAACTCTCTTTACGTTTGAACGCTTTGCCGCAATCCTCACAAACGTGACGTTTTTCTACAGAGTGTGTTCGCATATGTCTCGTTAAATGATGAGATAGGAGGAATGAACGAGGGCACAGCTTACATAAATATGGCCGATGTCCAGCATGTGTTGTTAAGTGACGAGCTAATTTCGTACTTGTACGGAATGCTTCTTTACAATATTCGCAAACAAAAGTCTTATCTTCGTTATGCAGCACCTCGTGTCGTTCTAAACCCTGTTTGTATGTGAAACATTTGTTGCAAATATTACATTGGAAAGGTTTCTCTTTTTTATGTACGGAATCTTCATGCTTTTCTAATTCTTCGGTAGTGAAGAATTCGCGATCACAATGCTGACAACCATAACGCAGTTCATCTCTATGAACTTTCTCATGGCGTTGCAGTAAATTCGCTCGCGAGAATTGTTTGTTACATATTGAACAAGAGAACGGTTTCTCTTCTGAATGCGTGGTCATATGTTTTCCAAGGTCATATTTAGAAAAGAACATGCGGTCACATTCTGTACATTTATAATTACGATCACGATGAGCTCTTTGAATATGCAAAGCAAGAGCCTGCCGCAAAGGAAACGTACGATCACATTGATCGCATGCATGTACCCTTATCTCACCTGGTTCTAATTTTCGCTCTTCTTTAGTGCTATTTGCATCTTGGTCTCCTTCGCTACCAGCATCTTGTTCTTCTTCATAAAAATCATGTTGATCCTCTTTGTCCCTCTGTTTCTCCACTTGCCTGTCTCTTTCTCTCTCTCTTTCTCTTTCTCTTTCTCTTTCTCTATCACGATCCCTATCTCTTTCTCTATCACGATCCCTGTCTCTTTCTCTTTCTCTTTCTCTTTCCCTTTCTCTATCCCTATCCCTTTCTCTGTCTCTTGTATCCCGTCTTTCCCTATCACCATTATCAACTCGAGGTTTCTTACTTCCTTCAATTTGAGGTCTTTGTTCCGAAGGTCGTTTGTTGTTCATGTCAGGAGGATCATTCGGAATTGGCGGAAAAGGTCTTGGTAATACACCAGACAATGGATAAGCTCTTAACGCTTCATCAGCTTTCTTGCACTGAAGTTTAAATTTGTAAGATCTGTCCAGATTCCAGCGGCACATGCTGCATATCATTTGAGGCATTCCATCAGCTGCATACACCTTAAATACATAATGTCATAAGTGTCATGTTACTAATATTTATTACAACTTGATGTAAGAAAATAAAAAATTTATTGAAGAGATTGCAGGAGATTATATAAAAGTTCATTTAAAATTGTCATATCATGTAAATTAAAGTTTATACGTATTATTAAGTTAAAGTTTATACGTATTTTACAAGCATAAAAGCAACGTAATATAAGATATAGTAAGTGCATGATTATTTTCCCGCCAAAAATTCATTAGTGTAAATTATTGTAACAAGAGAGAAACAGTGAATACTATTTTCACGAAATGTTTATTTATTTACGTATATAGATAAATATCGATAATAGAAAATATTAAAACGAAAATATGATGAATTTTACATTTTACCATCGCAGCACTTAAATGAAGTTATCGATGACATATGATTTCATCCTGTCAATTACATTTATACGAAAATTATCAAAAATTATAATTCTAAAATCTCGATTCATTTACTGTTAGTCGCACGTAGTTGTTGCAGCGAATCAAAAGTTTTTACGATCGAATCGAAATATAACGAGAAGTGATTAAATGCATTTCACTCAATCGGCAAATGTGACATCTGCGTTACCCGAGTCGTACCATTCACTGTCTATTGGCTATCCGTTCGATGAAAGATATCGATGATAATCAAAGGACGATACTTTTAACGCAGAGAAAGAAAAAAGCCGAAAGAACGAACGAGATGCAGCGAGCGGCGATAAATAAATACTTGAATGCATGCCTCCCTCGAGAATATGGTAGTCGGAGAATAAATCAGTAGTGGTCGATGCCGTTTTAAAGGAAAATTACCTCGATGGCGACGCATGACATGATCTGCAGCGTAAGCGGCACTTGAAATGGTTTGCTGTGATCCCTTTCATAGATAAAGGAAAGTGGCTCAGTTTCCGTTAGGCAAAATCGACAGACCCGCCTGGACCTGAGCGGCGCCGGCCTATTCTCCATGTTTGACTGACTACCGTCCGTTCAGGCACCCACAAAGCACACACGCGTCGAAAACGCCGTTCTTCTCAAACGTCGTGTATTCGTACTGTAACGCACTATGAAACCAGTTACGAGAGAAATGCTTGATTTTGTTGGAATATGTCACTCATTAAACAAAATTTCAAGAAACGACGCCGAGCGTCGGTAAGCGTCCCGTCACGAACGACGAACGAGTGGGACAATGTACACACCGCTATGGCGCTATTATGGCGGTCCGAAAACTCGCTTTCTCTGCGTGGCGTCTTCCGTACTTTTCAGGTTTGCACAGCTTCGGCCTTTGCACATTAGCGCCACCATCTTCTTCTTCCATTTCTCGACATCAAAATACTTGGTCGGTAATGTAGGACACATGTTCTCATTCAGTCGCGACGCAGTCGATATTTCGATTAATCGTGCTGAATATTTTTATAACGCAGGAGAAGGTTGATTGTTTGAATATTGAAACAAACGATGAAGATGAAAATAATTAAATCCTAAGTAAGTAATCATCGATCTTTCTTTCTACACTGCTTTTTATATTTAATGAAATGTTTCAAAGAAATTTTGTTGGCAAATGTTCTCAAATTCTTCACAAGATAAAGCGGCCATTATTTCAATTTTTCAGGAACAAAAGTCAAAGCACATTTATTCAGGGTAAAATCGACACGCCATACGATACTGCGAAAATATTTTTGTTACGATATCTCGATAGAATTTTAGTGTGTCAAATGTATATACGTATTTTTATAAAGGTTATATACTATTTTTAATTTGTATAGAACAATGTCTGCTGCAACGAATTGGTTTCGCAAATGGAAAACGCTGCCATGCACAGGTAGACAAAGACGACTACGTGCTACTACTGGGAATCTGGAATCCCTACGTCGTGACATCGAAACGGACGTTCACCTCCGAGCGATAGAGGATTTGTTACAAAGTCTAGGAACCGATGCGACGCGTGGCTTATCCACGACTGTTGCATGCGATCTTTTGAACAGAACTGGTCCAAATGAATTGACACCTTCAAGAAAGATCTCGAAGGCATTGAGATTCTTACATTTATGTTTTGGAGGATTTTCTTTGTTGATATGGGTATAAACATTTGAGAAGTATACAAATATTATTATTATCAATAATAATAATATTATTATTAATAATTATCAATGTGTTATTATTATAAATAATATTAAATATTGTTATGTTAAAATAATATTATTATTATTAATTATCAATATGTTATTATTATCAGTAATATTAAATATTATTATATTAAAATAATATTATTATTATTAATAATTATCAATATGTTATTATTATCAATAATATTAAATATTGTTATATTAAAATAATAATATTATTATTATTAATAATTATCAATATGTTATTATTATCAATAATATGGTGGATTAAGAATTAAACGTACAAATTGGTTAGATAGGCGTTGTGTTATGTTTCTGCAATTACGTCTTGGAGTATGGCACTTACGGGGAAGCTTCCAAGGAACATTTGGGACTTGGTATCGTGCTCGTCAGCTTAATTTTAGTGACAGCGATGTTCAGCCATTACCAGGAGTCGAAGAGTTCCCGAATTATTGAGTCGTTCCAGCAGATGTTGCCGCAAAAGGCGAAGGTTCTGCGGGACGGCGAGAAAAAGGAATTGCCGGTGGCTGAATTAGTTGTTGGGGACATTGTCCTCTTGGAAACCGGTGACCGAGTACCCGCTGACATTAGGATTCTGGAATGTCAAGGTAAATTCGTATCGCTGCAGTTGCGACCGTAACTTTCTTATTTCTCAGCAAAAAAAGGTCCTCGCCTTTCTCTTTGCGGACGCTCGAGATATCGTGTACGATTTTGTTTCAAATGCACGATTCACTGAATCGTCCAATATTTAGCTCTATATAGCAAATTAACGAAATTTATATCATATACGTGCATTACATTTCTTTCTTTACAAGTTGGTTTCATTAGCTGCCCGAGCATTCTGAAAAATGTATATGTTGCCATTAAGGTCTTAAGGTCGACAATGCCTCCATCACCGGAGAATCTATTCCACTTTCAAGAACAGGTAACGTTCGTCCGACGAGCAATCTGATGGAAGCAAAGAACATGGTTTTCTTTTCAACCGACATAGTGGAAGGTAACACGCGTGTTAACATCTCAATTACAATTACAATTACAGTTTCTCAAGATCTCCTGCATCGCTTCATAAAGTTTCGTTTAAATGCGCAACAGGCACCGGGAAAGGAGTCGTGGTTGCTCGCGGTGACCATACGGTGATGGGCAGAGTGGCTAAACTAACTTCTAAATTGGCGCCAAGACCGACGCCGCTCTCGCGCGAACTTCATCGATTTATGAAATTAATCTCATGCTGGGCCGTATTCCTCGGGATACTGTTCTTTACCTTGTCCACTGCGATAGGCTACAGTTGGAACAATTCGATAGCGTTTCTAATAGGTATAATAGTTGCGAACGTGCCGGAAGGATTGATAGCTACTATGACCCTCAGCCTCACGTTAACAGCGAAGAGATTAGCAAACAAAAACTGCGCGGTGAAGCATCTCGAGGCCATCGAAACACTGGGATGCACAGCTGTTATTTGCAGTGACAAAACAGGAACGCTCACGCAAAATAAAATGACCGTAAGTATACTTTCCTCTGCGAATTTTCAGTTCTACTACGTTTCATCAAACAACGTGATACCTTCTTAAATGCTAACATTTCGGTTCACTGAGTTTCTCTTGTTTTAATTTTGCAGTATTTTGGTATTGTAAAGTGTAGGCAATAATTTTACAATGGATTTTATTACAAAGTGTATATTTTCTTGCTAAGCTGAAGACTAACTCCGACGTGCGACCTTGGTGACGTTCTACCGACCGAATGCCCCTCGTTTCGTGCACTCTTTCGGGTACCTTCCGACCTTCATCCGGATATCCTAGCTTTGTTTTACAGCCATGAGTCATAAACCTTGGAATCGGCCCATGGTCCTTAATCTCGAGTGACCTTTTTTAATAGGCGAGGAAATCTTCCCACGGCTAGGAACGGGCGGCGTGGCTAACATTCGCTCGTAAAAGCAATCATAAAGTTAGTCTCATTGTCTGCTCAGGTCCGACACATGTGGTACAACGGTGAATTGCAAGAGGTAATGGCTTCTGACACGTGGAGAAAATATACGAAGAATCCTGGATTTCATAACTTAGCCAGGGTGGCCAGTCTTTGTAATCGAGCTGAATGGGAGCCTCTACCAAAGGACATGCCTGTACCACCGTTAAGTAAAAGGAAAATTTTAGGCGACGCTTCTGACGCTGCTTTATTAAAATGCATGGAAGTTCTCGTGAAAGGAGGTGCGGAAGCATATAGAAGAACTTGTACAAAGGTGTTGAAGTATAGTTGTTTGCAAACACCTATCGTTTGTCAACGTAACGAATCGTGGTTTTTCTTTTTTTTTTTGATTCAGGTGTTCGAAATACCGTTTAATTCGACGGAGAAGTTCCAAGCGAGCGTTTACCTGTGTGGCAAGAAGCACGTTGTTTTCTTAAAGGGTGCGCCGGAAAGAGTTTTAGAACGATGTTCAACCGTAGCGTTCGACAACGAAACGAGGAAACTGGATGATGAAATCAGGAATGCTTATACGGAGTCTTGTTACATTCTAGCAAATAATGGTGAACGCGTGCTCGGTTTTGCGGACCTCGATCTCCCCGTTTCTCCCTTTTCGCCGGGTTACGTCTTCAAGGAAGACCCACCAAATTTTCCTCTTCAAAATTTGAGACTGGTAATTTCAATTCGCGTTACTTTGGTCTTTATTAAGGCAAAACAGCAAGAACAATACCTTGTTAGATGAACACGTAACTGAATCGTTCTGCGTTGTTAGATTGGGCTGATATCGATGATAGATCCTCCGAGGCCAACGGTGCCCGACGCAGTGTACAAATGTCGCTGCGCCGGAATCAAGGTGATCATGGTGACTGGGGATCACCCTGACACAGCGAGAGCAATCGCAAAGTACGTCGGCATCGTCACCGATGATTTTTTGCATCACGATCGCAACGAGAAGAAGCACTCGATCGTAGTGACGGGAGTGGAGCTGCGAAACTTCGACTCGGAGGAACTCGACCGTATCATAAAGCAATATCCCGAGATTGTTTTTGCTAGAACATCTCCTGTGCAAAAGCTTCGGATCGTAGAGAGCTGTCAACGACTTCATTTAATCACTGCGGTCACTGGTGACGGTGTCAATGACTCACCGGCATTGAAAAAGGCCGATATCGGGATCGCTATGGGGATTGTCGGTACATACTTTCTTCTATCTTGTTGTTTGCTCGTCTTATCAATGTTGTTTCAGCGATATATTACATCGCGTGTCTCGTTAACAGGCTCGGACGTGAGCAAAGAGGTTGCAGATTTAATTCTGTTAAACGACGATTTCGCATCTATAGTTACCGGGATCGAAGAAGGCCGAAGAGTGTTCGACAACTTAAAATCAAGCATCGCGTATACTCTGGCCAGTAACGTTCCAGAGATAACACCATTTTTGGCATTCATTGTATTTGGCATTCCTTTGCCTATAGGCGTGATCTGTATACTGTGCATAGATCTTGGCACGGACATGTGGCCAGCCATTTCGCTGGCTTACGAGAAATCTGAATCAGACATTATGCTCAGGTGTGACCGATCATTTTATTCCAAATATTCATCTCTATCGTTCTTACTCTGCCAGTCTTAAACTGTTGTATTCTAAATTATAGGAAGCCGAGAATTCCATTGAAAGATCATCTCGTCAGCCATCGGTTACTCTTCATGGCTTACGGACAGATCGGCATAATCGAAGCTTGTGCCGGTTTCTTCACGTATTTCGTGCTGATGGCGGAACACGGTTTTCTACCTTATAAATTGCTACATTTACGATCGTCGTGGGATAGTATCGTGGTAAACGACTTGCAAGATTGTTACGGCCAGGAATGGACGTACGAACAACGAAAGATCCTCGAATATACCTGCCACACCGCTTTCTTTGTCAGTATAGTCATTGTTCAAGTTGCCGACCTGATGGTTTGCAAAACCCGTCGCATCTCGCTTTTCGATCAAGGCATGAACAACTGGGTACTTAATTTCGGAATAATTTTCGAGATAACGGTAGCCTGCATCGTTTGTTATGCTCCTTACATGGACGAAGTTCTTAGAATTTATCCATTGATCTTCGAATGGTGGTTACCTGGTGTACCATATGCCGTGATTATTCTCACTTACGACGAGCTCAGAAAGCTTTGGATTAGAAGAAATCCTGAGGGATGGTGGGATCGTGAAACCTGTTACTAAATTCACAAAACGAATATAACGTGATTCTGATGGTATGACAGAACAATTTAAAAAAAAAGAAAAAAAATGAAATAAAAATAGAATTGATAGAAGAGAGAGAGAGAGAGAGAGAATACACGGATGTGAAGGGCCATTGAAAGTCTCAAGTGCCTGCTAATGAAATTTCAATTTTATCAAATACTCTGTGTCTAAAAATTCTTGGAACATTGATCATCCTGTTTAATATACGGAGTGTTCGATCGACGCGAGTATGCAGAAGAGCAATGGTTTTCTTTTGATTCTACGCGGTCATCGAGTGTTGCAACCTCGTGGATGGGAAAGTGGGGGATGCATATAAGGCTGTGGGACCCTCTCGATGCGATCCAGTAGTCTCTAGTCATCAATTCCTTCGCGTCCGAAGAGCTGTGACTTGATTCTGATATAACGAAGAGAGCATACATTTATCCGAATATTCACGCCCTCCGTCAGGATGAAGACGGAGGTATTCTATCTACTAATCTGTCTTGGTGAGTCCTTTCGTTCAAGTAACATTTTGATCTTTATTAATTGAGTAGTACGCGTTTTCACTCGTTTGAAAAACTTTCTAGTCTGGCAAATGTAAGCCACGTTCGATTGATCCAGCAAAAGTTCCTGCACAAACTCACGAAATACTTGCATTTTGAAGGATTTGCATTGTGAGATAAAAGGACAAAAGCTCGACAATAACTGTTAAAATGATACCCAGTTTGACTAGTGACCTTTAACCGTGGGTATTGTCTTACTTCTCGCAGGCTACTGTTGATCACATCTGATCATATGTGAAATACACATGCAATATGGAAGTCGTAGCCTTAATACGCATGCATATTGATTTAATATCATAGAATTCGTATGATTCATAATTTATTTGATTGATACGTCCTACGTAGACGTGTAATTTCTATCTAACTACGAAACAACTTGCGCCATCGTTCGTTGTTGAGAAATCAATTCGCGTCGTAATCAATGTCGTATGGAAAGTTTAATTTCATCGAAAATTTCAAGAAGAAATCGATCGAGATACGTCAACCGAAATCTTCAACTATTTCTCTGCTTTTCTTCTAAAATTTCTCTCGCCTGAAGTAAAATTCGTTTGCACGATCAGAGCTAAACGATTTCCAAAACGGTCTCGTTCGAAGGCTATATAGAGTGTTGGAAAGTGAACAGGTCTGAGCGATTAAACGACATTTAAATTTCTGACCGAGCAGACACACACGAGAGCCGGCCACTTTCTCGCTTTCTTCTGTTCGCGAGGTCGACCGGCACGGCGTTTACGTACTACTGGCGTTTATATTCAGGGACGCAAGACGTCGCGCCGCCTTGAAAATACTCCGACTAGTCGACCCTCTCTTGCCATTCACCGTTCTTATTCTCTTCTCTTTGTATTTTTTATTCAAATTCATTCGTTATTCCTTGCGACCGTGGACGCGTGCGAATGCATCCGCATTGTACAGTTTCTCGCAGAGAAAGAATGGAAATGGAATTTTATTGCCAATTCGAGATTAAATACGCGTTTTCTTTGCAGCAAAGGCACGGAGGAAAATTTATTTATTTTTTTTTGCTTTTTTTTTTGGCCAGGAAATATCAAATAACGTCTCTGCTAGACACGGCTCAGAGAAAAGAGTCGTGGATCGACCAAGTCGTAACAATCGAACGTGTTTCAGGCGTTGTCACCGCCCTAACCAGGAAGCAAGAAGCGCTCGAGCAAAATCGTAGGAAAGTAGCTCTGCCAACGTTGCAAAAAAAGCAGCCACCTACGCGAGAGCAGCAGGAGGAATACGAGGACGAAGAAGAGCTTTCGGATCAATGCCCGGAACCTAACGGCTATTTCCCGGACGCGGAACAATGTGACAAATATTACGACTGTCGGGATGGCAAACCCATCGAGAAATTATGCCCAGATGGTCTTGTGTTTAATGACTTTAGTCCACAGCATGAGAAGTGCGACCTGCCGTTCGGTATCGATTGCACCAAGAGGCCAAAATTACGTAAGTAAATTGGAATATATCGCAAGTATGGCGCTGAGCTAAATATCATGCTTCTCTGTCAGCTATAAATAAATGTGATTTTCAGAGAAACCACAAGCTTCTCCGCATTGTCCAAGAATGCACGGTTACTTCGCCCACGAAGATCCCAGAATATGCAATACGTTCTATTACTGCGTCGAAGGAAAGTTCAACATGATCACATGTCCAGAAGGCCTGGTCTTCTCGGAGAAAACGGGCATTTGCAATTGGCCCGACGAGGCGCAGAAGAAAGGTTGCGGTTCCAGGGAATTATTCAACTTCACGTGCCCCAAAGTGGACGAGTCTGTCGCTGCTACCCATCCTCGATATCCTGACACGGAGGACTGCCAGTATTTCTACGTGTGTGTGAACGGAGAGATACCTAGAAGAAGCGGTTGCAAATTAGGTCAAGCTTTCGACGAACGCACTGGAAAATGTGATTGGGCGAGGAAAATACCCGAATGGTAGGTACAAACAATTGTAGATTCAGTGGATAAATAGTTGTCAGAAATTCAACGCAGTCTTTATGTGAAATTTTAGCAAAGACTGGTACAAAGGTCAACTAACCGACGAGGAACTGGACGCCTTGGAAAATCCACCGCCGAAACCGAAACCTTCTGGTGGGCATGGCAGAAGAAAAGGCGCCAAACCACCGGCGTGAATTTAAGATTAAGTTCATGTTAATGTTCACCGACATACTTATTTTTTAGTATTTTTATTTTTTTTTTTTTGGAAAATAAAACATTTTGAATACGTGTCTCTTTTTCGTAACGTAGGAACGAAATTATTTTCTAATTGTTACACAATTGCATAATTCTGTTACTGTCACGCATACTCGTGACTGTCTATAGCGTAAACTCTGAGAGTGAAAGTTTTCACTTTTATCTATAATCATTAATATTTCTCGACAGAGTCGTGAAAATTGGAATATAAAATTTTCGAAAATTGCTTCTGATTATTTGTTTGAGACTTTGCGTGTATAATTATTTGAAACAATAATACGCGATGAAAATTGTAATCATAATACTTTCTACAAACAAGTTAGTCTTTCAAGCTATTTGTATCCATCAGCGTTGAATATCTTTATTACTTTTCTTTCAGTGACTACGAAACGCGTATAAATTTTCGTGAGCAGTGAAAGTAATCGAAGTCTGAAACTTCCTCGCATGTTTCACGAGAAATGTTTCCGAAATCTGCTCGATCGATCAGTGTGTCTACGTGTAACGCTTTCGTGATAAATTTAATTTAGTGTCGTTTTCGCAACGATAGAATCGACGAAATTTTATATAACGTTAGAGTAACGTTAGTTTCATATCAAACTTTCTTATTCTATCTTATACTAATTGTTATTATTTTCAACTTAGATTCCGCCATCTGTTACAGATCAGTAGTTTATTCAGTGTAAGATTACTAAGATGTGTAAGACAGAATTAAAAATTGAATAAAGAATGCAATAAAACAAGAGCAAAAATTATAGGAGGATTATATAAGAAAAATAGGAGGAAAAAGTATGAGGGATCTCCTTCGTAAACCAATAAATGATCTAATATTATTTAGTATATATTCGCTTATCGTCCGATTAAATTTATAAGGAATTATTTAAACGAGATATGATTAAATAGAAATGCAAGTTTACGACATGTCGTAACGATATAATGTATACCTGGATTTCGAAACATTCGAAGAACATAATGATCATTTGTAAAGATCGCGGTAATTTTAATTTTTCTGCAAAGAATAGCGAAGGACGTCGAAGTGAGAGTACGATGGAAAAAAGAGGAAGAAGATGAACAGCGGCGATGGCAAGAGAGAAAGAAGGAGACTAAAAGCGCGTGGCCCCTCCGATCAATCTCGATTCTAGACGGTTATCCGCATCTATGAAAATGAAACGAAAGTGGGGAAGAAACATTGGACGTAGTGGGGAACCAACGGGGTATACACCGTGGCGAGTTGCCGAAGAGCTGCAGTGTTTCGCGACGGAGACACCATTTCGAAGGGAAACCAAAAAGTATAGATATTATCACATCTCAGTGACCAGTGTATAGAATAAACTTTGCTAGATTGTCTTCACCCGAGTTGAGAGAATAAAGGATAAAAATATGGTCGGAGCGTCTTTTCTAACGATATTGGCTATGATTGCCATAGCGCGTAAGTATTGTGTTATAATTTTTTTATATAAAGCTTGAAATAACATGCTTAAAATAATAAAGAAACATTTCTTTTTGCTGTTGAAGCATATATTAAAAAATATCACATCCGGTGTGATTAATCAATATTCAAATTCAAAATTTTATTTTGCATACTAACGATTATATTGTAATTCTAATAAATAATGAAATTGCTTTCGTTGAGTATATTATTTTTATACTTCTGTACACTTTTCTCATACCGAATGAAAATATACTTTTTATACTTAATTATATATTTCTATAAATTAAGAAGCAATCCGAGCAAGCATAAAGTTTATCGAATTTACTTTGCAAGTATCCAACTAACAGAGTACACGTTAATTACCGAGAGGGAAAAGAATGGTTTCACTGAAACAGATCTCAGACTTTCTCTTCATTTCACGGCACGATTTGCCACAGCTTCTGAAATACTACTGAATTTCCGGCATCATAATCATCGCGCGAAACCGGTAAAATTTCATAACTGTTTAAATATCTGAAACTTGCTGCCCATCCCACGGAGAAAAATCATATCATTTAGTACAGTAATCTTAAAGATATTCATTTCGCCTGGAGAGTGTGTAAGAGACAGTCGTACTAAACTTTCTAAAGCGTAAATGTCAGATCTGCTACTCGCTGAGTTACATAAGT
The DNA here is from genome assembly GCF_011392965.1 of Frieseomelitta varia. NCBI lineage: Eukaryota > Metazoa > Arthropoda > Insecta > Hymenoptera > Apidae > Frieseomelitta > Frieseomelitta varia. Next base: position 332,667 of record NW_025110085.1, read on the forward strand.
ATCTACATGCTTGTCGTCTCTGAACACATGTAAAACCGATAAATTACATGAAGAAATAAAACAATACTGATCGACTTGAGATTCATGGGACAGAAAGAGAAGTTAGGCTGGTTCAACTACCTCGCGTATGCTACAGCACTTCTCGCCAAGCTGTTTTATATGCTTCTTGAAGCGTGGCATTGATTTCCGGTGTATCTTGCAAAGTAAATGCCGCAAGTAACGTGGAGAAATTTAAGAAATTCGTTCCAATTTCTTTCTCTCTTTTGATTCTAGATTTTTACAAAGTGAAAACAAGTCCCCTGAGAATCGGATTTCATCTATCTGTCCAATTTCCAGTCCTGTCATAAAATATTCTGTTCAAATAATACAAATGTTAATCGATTATCATAAATTCTCCGACAGCTCATAAATACTCTGAAATTTTATTTTCACCATAATAGAAACTTCATATTGAAAAGAAGTGAAGAGATATCTGAGAAATGAAAGAAAGTGAAAGTGTAATATTTGTGAATGTACGCAGACGACTAACAAATCGGCGTTTCTTAAATAAACATTGCGTTTGAAAAGAAATGGAGAAAATTTCATTATTGCATAAAAAGAGTAAACTTTCATTTATGTGAAACTTGTTACAGACGGTGCATTCAACTGCCCGAGTAAAGATGGCCAGTATGAGGATTCAAAGCAGTGCGACAAATACTATGAATGCATCGATGGCATTGCCACGGAGAAGCTTTGTCCAGATGGACTGGTTTTTGATCCGCTCAACCGTAAAGTGAACAAATGCGATCATGTATTCAACGTTGATTGTGGAGATCGTCTTGAATTACGTAAGATTATCGTTGTTATAATATATTCTAAAATAGATTCTCTCAGAGTTACACAAAAATTTAGTAATCTTTATTAATAACATTAAATAAATTCTGGACCGTCATAATTTAATCATTTTTTTATATTCTTGCAATAAATATCTGTATCAAGTACTGAAAATATTCATTGGAATAAAATTGAGCTGTCCGAGTGCGACACGTTACGCGTGTCATTGGCTTTTGCGGTTAATGTCCTTGACATACAGGATTCGATAACGATAAATAATGAAAGTGCTTTCAATATTACCGTTATGTTTCTTTTACCCGTGCAGAACCACCTCAACCGACCAAGAAGTGTCCGCGAAGAAACGGTTTCTTCGCTCATCCAGATCCGTCTGTTTGTAATATCTTTTACAATTGCATTGACGGCGAAGCTATCGAAATTACGTGTACCACTGGACTGCACTTCGATGAATATAGTGGCACGTGTGTATGGCCTGACAGCGCTGGTCGAGAAGTAAATATTTTGTGTCCTGTACTTTAAACACATAATTTGGCATTTATTTGTTTTGACTTGGAGTTGGGAATATTCCAATTTGATAGTATATACAGTAAATGAGAAATGAATGAATACCGTAACAACAATCTGTTCTCTACGAGTATGTATATACTTCTATATATTTCTGTAGGGATGTGGAGTAGTAGACAAGAAGTTGAAAGATGGTTTCGAATGTCCGAAAGAAAGTCAGGTCGACACTAGAGGAATGGTTGTCGATCATCCTAAATTTGCCCATCCAGACGATTGTCAGAAGTTTTATGTTTGCTTGAATGGAGTAACGCCACGTGAACAAGGTTGTAGCGATGGAACTGTTTATAATGAGGAACAGCAAAGATGCGATGCACCTGAAAATGTCCCCGGCTGGTACGTATAATGATTAATTTAAAAAAAATGTATGTGTAAATTTATATATGAACATGGAGCAATTATAAAGGAAATTTAATTAAAAAATTATACCTTTTCATAGTGAGGATTGGTACAAGGACGATGACAAGAAACCATAAAAAATCTTCTGAATTTATATGTCCCGCATCGGGATCTTGGTATCATCATAAAATCACATCATCCTTGTTTAGTGGGTAATCACGTGTGTGATTAGACATTTGAATGTTCATAATTAATAAATTTTGTTTCATTTTATTCATGTTAGCTTTTGATGTTTTCTTTTATCGCTTATCCCAACTTGTTTACAGTATTACTGACAATATAGTCGATATAATGGATCTTTTAAGCGAGTCTGTATTATTACTCGTTCATTATTTACTCTGAAAAATATTAGCAGGAAACTTGTTTGTACAGATTTTATAAGACACAAGTGTTGAAATGTGTACGAAGTGTCTTTGAGTTTTCTATCGTAACTAACGAAGCGTATCGAATGTAACTTTCTCCTAGACACTTTATCGCTTTTTATTCTTAAATTCATCGACAGAAGACTGTTCGTGTTAATGTACTTTTTATATGCATATATTTTCCGTCTAATATATGTCGAATATCTGATTTTTACTTAACATTTGAAATAAAATAATAAGAATGTGTGAAACTAATTGAACAGAAGGCTAAAATAATGCCAATATTGGTGTATTACATTAATAATAAATATTAATAAATTTCTTACGAGCTGTTTAAAATATCGAGATGATATATTCTGCATATATCTATAACTCATCGTGTGAAAGATACTTGTAATAATTATAAACAGAGAGATAGGTATGACCAATCTAAACTTTCCGAACTGTTTCCTGATTACATTGTACTTGTGTAATTGCACGGCATTCATTTATACCCGATTCAATCTAAACTGAAATTTCTTGCATATAGCAAGGATCAGCTGAATCTGGCTTGATTGTAACAGTACCTTAAAGTGCCGTGTACAGAGAAAGGGAAGCAGGAACTCTCCGCTTCTGCAACAGTTAAAATTTAATCGCGATCAAGTTACTCACGGGAAACTCATAAGTAAATTATCAGTTTTTAGATGGCTATAAAAATTATTGCTGACATAATAACACTTTGTTCGATGTATAGAAATGTATAACATCAAAAACAACAGTTCCATAATGTTGCAATTTTTGAAGAATGATTTTTGATCAGGTTATGATAAGAACGGTGTTCTTTCGCGAGGATATTGAGAAATCACTGGTTACCACACATGTTTAAAAAACATTTATATCTTCCGGATTAAAGACTAGAACATGTTTCGAAAGAAAAAATTATTTTGACTAAGAACGGAACGAACATGGCATTATATGTGATTGTATGCCTCACGTTCTGAAATACCGACCATGAAAAAACACAGAGCGTTTCTTACGCCCTCTATAATTCGCTATAGTGAATTATGTCCAACTCAATCGTCAAAGACGATAAAATCAATAGCACTGTTCTTACGAAACTGCAAATACACGGCGTTTTTAAGCAGTAATTAACATAATTGAAAAATTTTGTTGAATATAATTGCATATTACTAAATTAAACAAGTCAAATTCATTAAATTTGGAATTTAAAATTATGATGTAAAATCTAGATACTTTATTTAACTTAATATGGATAAAAGTTTAAAAAATAAAATTACAGATATTTGATAGATTAATTGTCTTTGTTTAATAAACAAAAAAAATTTGAAAAAGAAAGTTTTTTTATTTCTTGTCCCGAGTTGCACAATGTATATTCATAAAAATGCGCGCTTAAATAAAGATTACAGCGCCAGTAAAACGGTGAAACCTACAATTAAAATATGTACGAATTTCTATCTATATTTATTGAAATGCAATAGTATTGCGTGGTCAAGTTTAGGCGGGAAGCATAGCAAGACGTATTTAGTATTATTTCAAAGTTTTCATATTATATTACATTATATCGTATTATTATAAATATATACGATTGAATATATTTTTATTCGATATATTTTTTACTTTTCTGTAAATCGGTCTTGTCGTGTTTGTTCAACCCCCCCCCCCCCACCTTCCGTAAAATTAATTGGCGACGCGAACCTGTTGCGCAGGGGGTAGGTAGTCCAGTGTCGAAAATCGTGGTACAAAGACGTATCACTTCGCGCGCGACATTTATTAACTGTGTAATTCTTTCATCGTCATCTTTTCACTGACTGTATGCACACTGCGCTCAAGTTCCTTTAACTAACGTACGTTTTTACTCAATTATTTGTCGAATATCATCATAATTTGTCACTAAATTACATCTTTCCCTTCGATCATTTTTTCATTGGTCGTATTTATTGGTAGTTTGTATTATGAGTTTTTGTATTTGTTTTCGATTTGGATCATTGCCTAAATTTAATTTTTATTTATCCTTTTTATGCATCTATTTAAATGTTTTGCTTTGCTTTTGCATAGATTATTGGTATAGAAGAAAATTTCCAGCCGTTAGAGACGACCGTTAGAGACGTTACGAAAGTCAATATGGCGCAACGGTAAGTCATTAATGACATTTAATATTTAATCATGTATTAAGTCGTAATATTTAATTGATTCTAATAAGTATATCGTTTTATTTCATCCGGTTTTATCGGATAATTGATACCCTTTTCCAAGTAGTTTGTATTATTTTCGAATAGATACGAATATTATTATACGGATAGATTTGAACGTACATATATATATTAATACGGATAGATTTGAACGTATTCTGCGCAGTCGCATCTTTCGTCTATTGCGCAGCTTCGTTTAACTGGCAGAAAACTACTGCCATCTTTGATGAATATGAAATACATATTTGAAACACAAGATGGGTACTCAGAGTATAATTTTTACAAATTAATTATATTTGCAAAGACTATTTTGCAATATTAGGAAATGTTAATAATAATAATATTTTAAATAGGTATATCAATTAAATATTCCGAATTCTTTGTAATAAAAAATTAAGAAAAATATAAAAAAAAAAGTAAATTTATTCTTTCTTTATTTTCTTTTCCTTTTGACATTTTCACTTTTCTTTGAAGCATAATTTTTATTCAAACGAAATTTCAAAGCTTTAACATTGTAATTATTAAAATTTTCAATCCGAATAGATTTTTATTTTTCATTATCATAAATTAATAGATGATTAATTGATTACCTAAAAAAATTAGTGAAAAAACGAAACGAAAAAGATATTTCACTTTCGGTTTTGCTGTTCAGATTTATATTAAGTGGATAATGATTATATTTTGCACAGCTCTCTTGGCTTATTAATTTTCTTTTTCTTCATGTATCTAGAAAATTTTTAAGATGTCGTCGTTGTGTTACATTTTGATTAATTAGGATTAATTGTATTGAGTTTTCATCAGCGTTGAGTTTTTACATTGAACTGATAACTTTACTCAACTCATAAGATCCCCAAATAGTGGAACACAAAAATATATTAAACAACTCTTAAGTTCATAAAATTTGTAAAATTTGGGTTAATGTCATTTTCGATTCTTGAGCTGCTGCAGATTTCTAATAGATAAAATTTGCCGAGTTTCGAGGGACGATTTTAATTGATTTTTGAACATTAACAATGAACTATCTTTCACTCCTGTAATTTAATATGAAAACGCGTAACTTGTTGGCAAAACTGTTGGTAACCTTTGTTGATTGAACGGTTTTAGAATAGTTGGGTGTTCGGTTAAATGGTATTCCAATAATCGAGGTTGAATAGTACTGTAAAGAACGTTGGATTCAAACATGTGCGTATAAGCATACGTTAACATGCAAAGGGACACTCACACCGTCTGTTGAGATAACATTCAAAAGTCTAGGGAGAAGTTGGCCGAGTAGCTGGAGTGTAATATTAGGAACACTTTGAAAGGTAAAGTTGCACCAATAACAGGTCTAGCGAAGCTCGAAAAGGTCAATAGAATATGCAAATTGGCCTTCAAATGGTCGGCTGGAGGTTTTCTTTGGTTTTCATTAAGTCGTTCAGACTCTCCTTACGTCTCCCTCTAGTCTGCTGTGAAATATGCTGGCTCAATTATATCAAAGAAATATACGACAATTTTTCGAATTAACCTTAAGGATGAAATTGTTACTCAATAAAATGATACATTTTTCTAACCTTGTAAAGTGAATATTACAGACAGTTTTTAGAGTCATTGTCTTTTTTTAAATGAATTCTTATGAAAATTCATTGAACTCTGTATCTGTCACTTATATGGATCCCTTTGAGGATAATTATTATTTGAAAATTGTGATAGAATCTACCAGTGCAAAGGTTCCGTTACGTTGATCAGGATAGCTAAGAAAAAAAGATGATTCTAACGAAAAACCGATTTTACGAACAAAAGCAAAAGATATTTATGATCTTGTGGTCTTCGTCGTTGTCGATCGAATTGAAAGACGAAAATTATTACATTTTTGAGCGAGTGGAAGAAAAATAGCAAAAGACAATTTTTTAACGATTGATCGTTGATAATCTTTGTGCAATCGTCAGCTAGAAATCAGCTAGCTGCAAAAGAATGCGGCAGAGTGGGTAATTATGCTGTAGTCGAACAAGTTCAACTCCACCTTCGAGAATCTCGAGGGAAAAGTACGAAAGGTTCCGAAGAATATTCTTCGGGCAGTGTTGATTTTCTCGTGTAACTCGACATCGAGGCATCCGCTCGCACGAGTCGCCCCAGACCTTTCGTCGGAAGCTTGCGGAAAGTCTCTGGTTCATTTTTTTTTTCGAATTAGAAGGAGACGGTAACGGAGGCGATCGGTAATCGATATCCGTGGAGAGCAAGGGCTCGTAAACTGGCCAAACAACGATTCGTCCGAGCGAGGCGATTGGTTTAGCAGTAGTGGCCACGTTTACAGGTGTGCGATTGCTAGAACAGGTGAACGATTGGTTCGACCCATCCCGTTCTTCCGTTTCGGAACCTCTCTTTCCCCTTCGTTCAATTCTCCTTTCCCCATTTCACGAGATAAAGCGTCAGAGTGATCGCTAATCTCGCCTCGCTCTTACACGCCCTTTCTCCCTCCCGTATTTAAATTTTCACCGGTAGCTTCACCAATAGCTTCGTTACATTTTTAATCGAACTGCAGCCCGCTTTCTCTCCCTTCCCTCCTCGCTCGGTTATGCGAAAAATCAGGAACACAATAAATGTAATATTCGCTAATATTCGCGTTTTTTTTCCCCCATTATAAATTATCGGGATCGCGATACGAGCGTTTAGCTAGTTATGCTAGTTAGGTAAAAGAATAAAATGTAGTGTAGAGTATAATGTTAGGTGTTTCTATTACATACAACGATACAATAGCTGCAGTTACTTGTCTGACAGTGGTGTCAGTGTTCAATTTGTGTCTACAGTCGATGCACCTTATCCAGTGATTTGAATGAAAATTTTGGAACGTTTACTATTGTAGAGATATAACGTAAATAATATTTATTTAATAGGAGCAATGATAATGGAACGACAAGTAATTAAACAAGATAAATAACATTCAATCAACACGAGTTAACAACTCAAATAAACTCTTTTAAACAGCTCTTTCTGAATGATCTCTCGCGACTCTCGGTTTTTCAACTCGTTCGACTCTAATCTTTCTAAAAAGAAAAACACAATTATGTTGGACTTCTCGCATCACATTCATATTTCATCATATATTTCTAACAAACGGGCCATTTATTAAATATAACAAAAAAATTACAACTACAGATTAATTATAATAGCCGATACTACTACACTATCCTAAATGTAATTTTGAAATAATTAGTATCGAGTCAAGCGCAACGATTACGTTGTCCCATAGAATTTTAAATTCCCCGTTCTTTCTAGCGGGTCAAATTTCACTTTAGTTGAAGTTAAATTTATTTGCGACTTCGAGCCGAGGCGACTTGAGCGATCCCATAACTTTCTATCGGTCCAGGGTATTCAGTTTCGGTGAATTTTTCGGGAGAGCAGATTTTCTTGAAAAGCGAGCATAATCTAAAGTTTATAGCGCCGGCGTTGCTCTAAATTTATCCAGGGCACGCGCGTTTTTACGATGTTAAGACGCTCGGGGGAATCGAGGTGTTGCTCGAACGGATTCGAGGAAGATAGTTTATTTGAACTAGTGCGGGCGCAATTTTGGCTATTTACAGATTCCGAATGCTTCAAATATTCAGGCTCGATTGATTCCTCGAGCTTCCTATTTCACTCTCAAACAGCCCGGTAACACGTTTCCATCGATGTACAGGGTGGAAAGAGAAGTTTGTCCGTTAGATGAATTCTGCACCTTCGATTTGACGGAGATACGTGAGAAGAATCTGTCTCAAAATTGACCTTGACCTTGAATTTCAAGGTTTGTATTCTACTCGTCGCGATGGTAAAACTTTTCCAAGGAACCTAATAGTTCTCTTGAAAAAGTTTCTTAATCATTTAATACTCTGAACGCATGCGTGCTAACAGCGACTTTATGATTCTGAACGCGTGGATGTTAGACTCACATTGATGCTGCAACTATGATAAATCAAATTAGAATACGAAAATTACATAAAAAAGACATCCACGCGTCCAAAATCATAAAGTCGCTGTTAGCACTCACGCGTTCAGAGTGTTAAATGATTAAGAAATGTTTTCAAAAGAACTATTAGGCTCACACTGATAAATCAAATGTTAGTGAAACCTAGTACCAAACTTACATAATATAGACATCCATGCGTTCAGAATCATAAAAGTCGCTGTTAATACTCACGCGTTCAGGGTATTAAATGATTAAGAAACTTTTTCAGGAGAACTATTAGGTTCTTTGGAAAAGTTTTATCTTCGTGAGTAGAGCACAATACAAAAATAATCTTTGACCTTGAAATTCAAGGTTTGTATTTTATTCATCGCGAAGATAAAACTTTCCCAAGGAACCATAGGTCGCAACCTAATAGTTCTTTTGAAAAATGACAAGAAAGTTTCTTAATCATTTAGCACACGTGCGTCCTAACAGCGACTTTATGGTTCTGGACGCGTATTCGACTAATGTTAACAACTAGTTTTATCATTTGATTATTTAGACTCACATTGCTGCTATAACTATGACAAATGAAATGTTAGTGAAACCTAGTGCGAAAATTACGTAAAATAGACATCCACGTGTCCAGAATCATAAAGTCGCTGTTAGCACTCACGCGTTCAGGGTATTAAATGATTAAGAAACTTTTTCAGGAGAACTATCAGGTTCTTTGGAAAAGTTTTATCTTCGTGAGTAGAGCACAATACAAAAATAATCTTTGACCTTGAAATTCAAGGTTTGTATTTTATTCATCGCGAAGATAAAACTTTCCCAAGGAACCATAGGTCGCAACCTAATAGTTCTTTTGAAAAAATGACAAGAAAGTTTCTTAAAATCATTTAGCACGCGTGCGTCTTAACAGCGACTTTATGGTTCTGGACGCGTGTTCGACTAATGTTAACAACTAGTTTTATCATTTGATTATTTAGACTCACACTGATGGTACAACCATGACAAATCAAATGTTAGTGAAACCTAGTGCGAAAATTACGTAAAATAGACATCCACGTGTCCAGAATCATAAAGTCGCTGTTAGCACTCACGCGTTCAGGGTATTAAATGATTAAGAAACTTTTTCAGGAGAACTATTAGGTTCTTTGGAAAAGTTTTATCTTCGTGAGTAGAGCACAATACAAAAATAACCTTTGACCTTGAAATTCAAGGTAGGTTCTTTCCATCAAATCGAAGGTGTGGAAATCATCTATGACAGCCGCGAACAAACTTTTCTTTCCACCCTGTACGTTTCGATACAAATGCCGCGTACCGCCTGCATTACTTTCCACGCAAGAATTTTTTTTCTTCTTTTAGCCGAGTAGATCTTCGCGCCGTTAAGTGATTTTATCGATTAAACGTCACGCGTGACGTTTAACGATTGTTTCCCGATAGCAGCGGAACTTTTTACCCGAACTTGTCGCAACATTACCAAGCTGCCAAGATGAGACTTCTTTCTCACGCAGTTTTCGAAATCGTAATTGAGAATCGAGGCTCGGTCTCAATATTGGCATTTCTCGCGTTGTTAGAGCAACGCGTAGCTGTCGGATACGCTGCTAATACATTTTTATCTTTCGCCAGTTGTTCATTTGTTCGTCGTAGGGAACATCGTAGGGAACTTGTAGTTTTCACAGCGGTGTTAACTCTCTCTCGTTGCTCCGTGCAATTTAGCGTTTCAGCAACGTATAATCGCGTTAAAAGTCGAGGACGAACTCGAGACGAGGCGGTAATCGGCCGTTCTATCCGATAACGAGTTCCGTCCAACTTGGCGACTGCGTGGCGACCAAGAAATAGAGAACGAGGGTTCTCTACAGGCTAGGAGCCGTTGGAAGAGCCACGAAATCCGGCGAAATTCTTAACGAAAGATGCAACGAGTAATTTCCCTTCTTTTGACGGTCAGATGTCTCGCGTTTGTCGCTTCATTTAGAACTCGCTGTATAACTAACATTGTTAAAACAATTAAGGGAGCAGGACAGTTTAACGGGCCCAAAAATTACGAATACTTCGGAGGGCTAGTAAGAAAAATGTACATACTTGATTGACACGAGCTTTTGTCGTTTATTTTAACACGTTATGATGTTCCTTTTGGGGGATACGTGCTTATATTTCCACCGTGAATGGAAAATTACAATTCACATTTTCATACATTTTTTTAAATTGATGATATACTATTCTATGTAGTAGAAAATAATACAGGTTACATTGAACCGAAAATAGAAGAATATGTAAACCATATGCGGCCTTCGACAAATTTTCGTTGGCCAATGAGACCCAGAAGATCTGAAAGGTTGGACGTCCATGATTTAGAATATTCGATACGTTGGCTTTACATTGTCCCCGAGACTGCCGTCGTGTTTTAATGCAAGATTAAACAAACTTATCATTCCTGCTTCCCGCTTCTTTCCGAGGTTTAGTCAAATGTTCGCTCTAGCCGCGTTGCCTATCGCGAATAAAATTATGATTCCGTCGATCTGCAGCTTCCTCCGGAAAGGTTTGCCATCCGTATGTATAAGTAAGTCGAGAGTTCGCTGCCTGAGAACAAAAGGTAACTTCCGGAGAAAGAACCGGTGTAGCAAGAACCTTATCGAGTCTACTCGAGTCACCACCAACCCTGCGGGATCACTGCAAGAGAGGGCATGTTCAATAAAGTTCGAAAACTTGCGCGCCTCGTCCGCCCAAGTCGATCACATCGAACGTGATAAATATTTCAGTTAAGATCTCCTTCTAAGATTCCTCATTTTTCCCTCTTCTATTTGCAACTTACGAATTAACATCCTTCTTCTTCTTTTTTTTTTTCTATTCAATTCCACGAACTTTCTCGGCCGAACAAAAGTATAAATACCGCGTAACATGGGGAACAGATTGGAAGAAGGTTTTCGAGAAGGGGACGAGTCCCACTGTAAATAAGGGAAAGGGATCCCGATGGAAACGCCTTTTCGTTCAGGAAGATCGTCGAACGTTGTTTGTCCATGGATTCGAGCACGAGTTCAACTGGAATCGGGGAAACAGTCGCACGGTTGCATGTAATGTAACACGTGCCGGGTGCATTCTCCTTGAAATCCCCGTTTGCTTTTTGTTCTTATTTTCTCTCTCTCTCTCTCTCTCTCTCTCTCTCTTTCTCGTGGTTCTGACGTGGTTCCTTTTGCTTTCGGATTGTCCCGATGGAAGCACGCAGACAGGCCAGAGTGTCCGTATAGGTAGCTCTTAATCTCTTGAGAGCAAACACCGGTACTCGACTCTCCTGCACCGTGCAATCATTTCCACTAAAGGCAAATTAGTTTTCCTTTCCTTTCCTTAATACCTTTTTCTCTCTCCCCCCTTTTCTGATTCTTTTTTTCTTTCTCTCTTCGTCTTCTTGCCCACTTTTTCTACTTGCTCCTGTTGTTTTCACTTAGGTAGTAAGTTTCTACTGTTGGGACTAATTTAATCCTTTCGTTGGGTAGCATACGGTAGAAGTTCGATCACGAGGGAACGTACATAGGGAAGTGTGAACCGAAATTTCGTATAAACGTGGTTTTCAGAAAAATATTTCACCCGTATTTTATATTTTTAAATAAGGGTCCGGAATATATTTTGTCAAATATTTCGGAAATTATTGAAGATAGGATATTGAAGTTTTGATGAAATTAGTGTTTCTTAACGACGAATTTAATGGTATTTATAATTTTGCAAGAGAAACTTTTGTTTAAACAATATATTAGAGAAAACTGTATTTTTCATAAGTTTTTCCAAATAAATGTCAATAGATTTTCTTTATTATAATATTGTGAGAACGACGAAATTTTTCATCAGTATGCATTTCTCACAAAGTGCCTGTTGCATGTAAAAAATCTGCCTTGAATTTCAAAGTGAAAAGTTTTTTTTTTCTTTGTATTCCATTCATCACGAAGATAAAACTTTTCCAAGGAACCATAGGTCGCAACATAGCAGTTCTTTTGAAAAATGACAAAAAAGTTAACGCCGCGTGCGTGCTAACAGCGACTTTATGATTTTGAACGCGTGATATTTATATTTCTAATAATGTTAGTTTTATCATTTGATTAGTTAGACTCACACTGATAAATCAAATGTTAGTGAAACCTAGTACTTAATATAGACATCCACGCGTTCAGAACCATAAAGTCGCTGTTAGCACGCATCCACAGCATTAAATGATCAAGAAACTTTTTTGCCACCTTTCAAAAGAACTATTAGGTTTTCTTGGAAAAGTTTTACCTTCGTGACAATTAGAACACAATGCATAGAAGCAAAGAAAAAATTTTGACCTTGAAGTTCAAGGTTTGTATTTTATTCATCACGAAGATAAAACTTTTCCAAAGAACCATAGGTCGCAATCTAATGTTAAAGTTCTTTTGAAAAATGACAAGAAAGTTTCTTAATCATTTAGCACACGTGCGTCCTAACAGCGACTTTATGGTTCTGGACGCGTATTCGGCTAATGTTAACAACTAGTTTTATCATTTGATTATTTAGACTCACATTGCTGCTATAACTATGACAAATGAAATGTTAGTGAAACCTAGTGCGAAAATCACGTAAAACAGACATCCACGCGTCCAGAATCATAAAGTCGCTGTTAGCACTCACGCGTTCAAAGTATTAAATGATTAAGAAACATTTTCAGCAGAACTATTAGGCTCTTTGGAAAAGTTTTATCTTCCTGAGTAGAGCACAATACAAAAATAATCTTTGACCTTGAAATTCAAGGTTTGTATTTTATTCATCGCGAAGATAAAACTTTCCCAAGGAACCATAGGTCGCAACCTAATAGTTCTTTTGAAAAATGACAAGAAAGTTTCTTAAAATCATTTAGCACGCTTGCGTTTTAACAGCGACTTTATGGTTCTGGACGCGTATTTGACTAATGTTAACAATTAGTTTTATCATTTGATTATTTAGACTCACACTGATGGTACAACCATGACAAATGAAATGTTAGTGAAACCTAGTGCGAAAATCACGTAAAACAGACATCCACGTGTACAGAATCATAAAGTCGCTGTTAGCACTCAATCGTTCAGGATATTAAATGATTAAGAAACTTTTTCAAGAGAACTATTGGGCTCTTTGGAAAAGTTTCACCTTCCTGATAAATAGAATACAATACAAAAAAGAAATCTTTGTCCTTGAAATTCAAGATAGGTTCTTTACGTGTGTTTCCATCAAATCGAACAAGTAGAATTCATCCATGACAGCCACGGACAAGTTTTTCTTTTCACCGTTTGCATGTAGCGTTCTCCGTAGAAATTTCGTGTCGTGCGAAACAATGACAAAACGGATTGTCACCAAACGCGTTACATCGTTCTCTATATGTATTTATAGCTGATTGTTCTATCTTTGGGGTGCTATTGGGTTAATCGTGTATCCGCGGAACGATCGTGGAAAAATGGAGTTACTCGTGTTCTGGTGGGTAGAGGAAATCGAATTTCGACGCAGCCTGCAAAAGCAATACGGCGAACGAAGAGAATTAGTACGAACTAGCGTTTCTTTCGTTGCTCCGACGGCCGATATTTCTCTCGCGTTTTGAGTGTACGACGTAACTAAATCAATGAAACATACAGGATGACTCGCGTAACTTGCGCAGCTGAAATCACCTTTGAATTACGCGACTAATGAAAAATTGTTTGACACGAAAGTTGTACACGGTTTTAATCAAGGAAAAATATGTCAATGTTTTGTGTCGAGAGGTGAAATTTTCACAGTCACCTTTATTTTTTTCAATTTATATTATCATTCAATTTATCATATTATATTCAGTTTTATTATTTTTTTCATCGTAAGTCGAAAGAAAGTACATTAAATTCCAAATAAGAAAGTAGCAATCGCGTTGGCCCTAAACCTGATAATTTGTATGTGTCATAGAATGCAATGGACGACAATGCTAATTACACAAATATACTAATTATACAGAAAATAGAATCAAACGGATTAAATGAGCCGTTAGTACAATGGCAAGTGTTAATGCGTAATCGATAACGGCTACAAATCATATTTATGATGCTCAGCATTGAAAGATATTAATCAATTTGGCAGCACAAAGCTTAATTTGCTAGAGTGATAAAATCAACGTTATTGTTAAGTTAATTTTATTGATTGTAATTTCTAACCGTTGCATGGCTGTTTGACGTATACGAATATGAGTAATTAACGCCGTATCGAATGATCGTAATTTTAATCTTGTATCTGTATCGTCAGAGAATGATATAACTGATTTATTTTGAACGCATGCTGCCGTGGTGTATGTGTGCGACGAATGCGTAACTGAGAGTTGAAATATTCTGATCTTCAGTTACATTTTCATTCGAGTCGATCGGGTTTCGAATGTTCCAAGCACCGCTGGCTTAAATTTGGGAAAATAATTTCTCAGAAAGTATGGTAAACATCTTAAAAAAGAGAAGTCAAACTTTCGAGATTGCGGGGAACTTTTGAACTCTGCAAACGCTGGAATCTGGCGAACGTTTTGAAAGTCTTCTAACTTTCGATGGCCCAGAAATGCTTGAAACACGCCAATAAATAGCGAAAGCAGCCTTTCAAGAAGCTGCTGGTAAATACATTATTAAAGTGATGCTTCTGCGAAAAAATGGCTGGATTATAATAGAAGAATATCGGTAGCTCGAGAATAATGGACGATATACAGGGTATCCCGTGATTTCAAGCACTTGCGAAAATCTGACAAAAAGATGTTTTAAACAAACGTCGATCCATTGGCTATACAGTGCAACAAAAAAAATTTCAAAAGAAAATTTTTTTTTTTTTCGATAACTGTCAAAGTTACCTTTGTTTTTTTAAATGGCACTTTATATTTTTGACTTGATAGTATTGTAGCTCTTATCCAGACGAATTCAACGACCTAGTTATTTCTCTACAAACATTATAAGTGCCATTTATAGAGAGAAATATGATTATAGAGAGAAATAAGTGCTATTTAAAAAAACGAAGGAATGTTTTCAACAAAAGTTGATTAGTTTTTGATTGACCATACAGTGCAACAAAAAAAAATTTCAAAAGAAAATTTTTTTTTTTTCGATAACTGTCACCTTTTTTTAAATGGCACTTTATATTTTTGACTTGATAGTATTGTAGCTCGTATCCAGACGAATTCAACGACCTAACTATTTCTCTATAACCATTATAAGTGCCATTTATAGAAAGAAATATGGTTATAGAGAAACAAGTGCCATTTATAGAAAGTTAGATGCCATTTAAAAAAACGAAGGAATGTTTTCAACAAAAGTTGATCAGTTTTCGATTGGCCGTACAGTGCAACAAAAAAAAGAATTTCAAAAGAAAATTTTTTTTTTCTCGATAACTGTCACCTTTTGTTTTTTTAAATGGCACTTTATATTTTTGACTTGATGGTATTGTAGCTCGTATCCAGACGAATTCAACGACCTAGCTATTTCTCTACAAACATTATAAGTGCCATTTATAGAGAGAAATATGGTTATAGAGAAACAAGTGCCATTTATAGAAAGTTAGATGCCATTTAAAAAAACGAAGGAATGTTTTCAACAAAAGTTGATCAGTTTTCGATTGGCTATACAGTGTAATAGAAAAAATTCCAAAATTTTCTTTTTACAATTGTCAAGGTCCCTTCGTTTTTTTAAATGGCATCTAACTCTCTACAAATGGCACTTCTTTTTCTATAACCATATTTCTCTCTATAAACGGCACTTAATTGTAATATAATTATATATATATATATATATATATATATAATATATATTATACATTAGAGAAATAGCTAGGTCGTTGAATTCGTCTAGATACGAGCTACTATCAAGTCAAAAATATATAAAGTGCCATTTAAAAAAACAAAGGTGACTTTGACAATTATCGAAGAAAAAAAATTTTTTTTTGAAATTTCTTTCATTATACTGTATAGCCAATCGAAAATTGATCAACTTTTGTTGAAAACATTCTTTTTGTCAGATTATCGCAAGTACTTGAAAAATGTCACGTGGGACACTCGGTATGTTTAGTAATTTTGATTGTACGTGGTAACGAGCAGAGATCGAAGTGGGCAAGAAAGATATCGTAGACATGGTTGAGAATGAACGGCGCAAAAAGCCAAAAATGTACGAGGATCGCGTGGAATTTGTCTCTCGGCGTTCTCGCAGCGAACGTATTTCTGCTCCATTAAACGCGATATCGGCTGCGAATCTTCTCGTCTCATTGAAAAATCTATTAGCAAAATAG
This sequence comes from Frieseomelitta varia, assembly GCF_011392965.1. Lineage (NCBI taxonomy): Eukaryota > Metazoa > Arthropoda > Insecta > Hymenoptera > Apidae > Frieseomelitta > Frieseomelitta varia. The sequence goes on from NW_025110085.1 coordinate 349,157, forward strand.
TCTCGTTTATTCATGCTCGATTTTTTGCTCATTATCAGCGAGCGGTTCCCAGTGTTTCTCGTTTATTCGTTTCTAAAAAGCGCCGCACATTATTCGTCGCTTTTAATGCTGTGATATACTTGTGAGTGTACTATTTTTTTCGAGTAGAAGTCGCAAACGAAAGAGACATACAGTGGAAATAAAAGTGCTTACGAATTTGCAATTCGGGCCAAATTTCTATACTTGGAACACAGTTATTTGCAAGTTTGTTTACGTTGAATTAGTATCTGATGACAGTATTTAGTATTTTGTAAGGAATTCAGGAATTCAACGAGATCCTTACGAACATGGCTAGACTCAGACACGGTTGACAGAGGATTAAAAGTATAACTATACAGTATAAATGTACAGAATATAGTGTATATATTATTTTATACACTATGTACATTATATATACTAAATATGTGTAATATATATTATATATGTACATAATTATATTATGTATATTATTGTTATATTACATATATTATAAATTATAAATTATAAATTAAAGGTATAACTGTATAAATGTAATATAAATGTATAGAATATATATTATGTATATTATAATGTATATATTATATATTTTATACATTATGTACATTATATATACTAAATATAATGTGTAATATATATTATATATGTACATAATTATATTATGTATATTATTATGTTATATTATATATATTATAAATTAAAAGTATAACTGTATATATGTAGTATAAATGTACAGAATATAGTATATATTATATATTTTACTATGTACATTATATATACTAAGTATAATGTACAATATATATTATATACATACATAATTATATTATATATAATATAATATTATATTATATTATATTATATGTATTATAAATTAAAAGTATAACTGTATAAATGTACAGAATATAGTATATAGTATGTATTTTATACACTATGTACATTACATATACTAAATATAATGTATAATATATATTATATATATACATAATTATATTATATTATATTATATTATATTATATTATATTATATTATATTATATATATTATAATTTAAAAGTATAACTGTATAAATGTAGTATAAATGTATAGAATACAGTATATATATTATAATGTATATGTTATATATTTCATACGTTATGCACATTATATATACTAAACATAATGTATAATATATATTATATATATACACAATTATATTACATATATTATTACATTATATTGTATTACATATATAATTATGTTATATACAGCGTATAATATACTATATATATTATAACGTACAGAATATAAATTTTTGTTGGGATTCAAAGATAAAAAAAACTTTTGCAACGTCGACGTACACGAATAGAACGGGTCCGTTCATCTTATTTGAAAAGCATCGGTGACTCGTGCATCGAGAGACGAAAGATCGTGGACCGATCCGGATATATATATATATATATATATATATATATATATATATATATATATATATATATATCTATATCTATATATCGTTCAGCAGCGAGAAGCGAAGGGAGAATAAAAGGCAGAGACGGAGTGACGGAGCCGAGCGAATGTCGGCAAAGAAAAACAGGAGGAGGGAACGGAAGAAGTGCGACAGGTAGGCGGGTTCCCGCAGGAACAATTCGAGATGTAAATCAATGGGGCTGATAAGGGTGGCTGTCCCACGGGGGGGGGGGGGAGGAAGGTCGCTGGTTGGATCTGGGATCTCGGCTGGGAAATGGGGAGAGAAACCGTGGTACGGAGTTTGTACCAGGGAAAGGTGGGTCTCGGTCCCGCGGAAGTGCCTCGTTCGGGAATTATTTATTTGCCGACTTTCAACGAAAATTTCCCGCTCTTAAGTGGGTCCCGCGTTTTCTACCAAATCCGCCGAGTCACCCCCCCTCATCTAATCCTTCCATTTTCTCACTCCTCTCTCAAAGTCGCCTCGCGGAACAGGCCTGAAGAGACGTGCGGGCAAATTTGCCCGTTGGCTTAGCCTGATGGAATTCCTCGTCGAAAAAATAAGAGCCGTTTCGTGGCCGCGAGAGCTTTTATACTCACCCCGTGACCGACTTGTTGTCGCCGAGTTGTTTCCGCGAAACTTGGGTTTTATGGTGTTGAGCTCTTGTCACGCGACTCGGACATCCACTCTTCAACGTAGCGATCGTCAGCGATTTTTCTCTGTATATTCCTTGTAATTTATTCGTTTGTTGCCTGCCTCGCTGTCTGACGATCGTTAGAAACGAGAGCGCGGCCAAATTCATCTTTTTGAGTGATAAATTTTACACGAGACGAGATCCGTGCATAATCGATATCCGATACTAACGATGGCTCTGCCTGAAGTCGCGCGATACGTCACATGCTACAATTGCAGCCTGGATTGAACGATTTATTGTACAGGGCTACTGTGCGTTGCAAGCTTTCGACGAGCGTGCTTCCTAATTGATAAAAAGAACGAAAGAAAAAAGAAAGAAAAAAAGAATAGCCCTCAAAAGGACGAGTGAAAAATGTCGGTAGTGCGATAAAATTTTCATTGAAGAGACATAAGGGAAACTGCGAGATGCCTAGAAGGAATAACGGTGCTACCTTGAAGACTGTATAAGCGACACTCGGAAGTACAGACGGAAGTCTCTACAGCAGGTTTCTTGAAATCACCTGCGCCCAATCTGTTACATTTCTGTATGCAGTAAAAAAGGTTACTTAACCTCAGGGACTGCATCACCTAACTCAAGTTAAAAATAAAAAAAATGAAAAAAAAAATGGAGAGACTGAAGCCAATTGGATTCTATACGAGCTGGACGAGTTGCTGTGCTCTCCAATGAACGTCGAATTGTACAATTGTATAAATGTGTAAATGTAAATTCTTATTCTTTTTTACGTAGATAAATCGCCGTCAGGTTGGTTGTACACTGTATATTCTTTCGGGGATAAATCGGAGATGAAAGTGGGTCGAGAAAGGGCGTAAATATCTTGTTCTTTAAAGAGCGAGCAATAACGAACGAAATGGTCTGCGTTTCGAGCCGAGGGACACACGGTGGAATTTCAGCACCGTGGAATTTCACACGGCAGTTAACGGATGGTAGATAGCAAGAGCTGACGTGCCGGTCAGATAAAACGCAAAACATTGTGGCTGACATGCAATTAGCGGCAGCGGCGACTGCAAATCGTCGTGACGCGGTACCGCGAGATTTACTGTTGACTCACCTCCCGGCGATTTTATCCTGTCGACTCTCCCTCCCCCCTCTCCATTCTCTGCCTTTCTCTCAATTTTGCCACTCCACTTTACTAATTTTCTTTCCTCTGCGAAAACCTTTCCTCTCTCCTACAATTAATACTCGCGCCCCTCTCGTGAAAATACAACGGATAACAAGAAGAGATGATTTTTTTTCGACGCTCGAGCCACGATGTTCATCGGGATTAATCGAATCGCGCACGTGATTGTGAAGCTGAAAACTCGCGAAACTGTTTGAGGTTTTCAATTCTCTTTTTTTTTTTAATCCTGACTGATCATTGAACGAGAAGGCGAAAAAAAGAAAAAAAAAAAAAAAAAAGAAAAGGAAAAAGGAAACGTCGCCCACGCGATACTCGGTTTCAACCCGAGTGCGTATCGATCCCACGCCGCGGGGTTGACAAATCGTTTCTAAGTTGAAACGTTTCGAGAATTAATCGTACGTTTGGACGAGCTACGCTATTTGATTAATTAGCACGCTAATCTCGCCGGTTGTTTGCCCCGCGTGCAAAGGGCGCGGGAATTATTCATTCAGACATATTCCGCTATTGTCCTTAATAACCAGCTTCCCCCCCTTCCCCTCTTTAAACATCCCGCGTTTCGCCCCTTTCGGCAGGGGAAAAACGAACAGCTTTTGCATCGTGGCCAATTGAAAAGAGAACGGATCGGATGAAAATTTGCCTTGTCGATCGGTGCAGAGATAAAGAGACTCCTCCAGCTTACTGGATACAGCTATCTCTCGTTTGTCTTACAAATTGAACGACTGTCGCCCTTTGAAACTTCTTCTTCTCTTTCGATAATTAAATCACGTCTGGATTGAATCTCGAGGCAGTCTCGAATTAATCGACGCGTCAAACGTGTATCGGCCCTCGGAATTATTTAAAAGACGAATTCCGCCGCTCGCGGTGGAATGACGTGTCACGCACGATCGACGTCGATCTTTTTGTCCCAAAATTGTAATATTTACTCAGTTTTAAGTAATATAAAATGGGCAAATTAATAATATTTTATATTTAGTTTTATATTTTATATTCATATTATATTATATTAGTACTTTTTATATTTATATTTCAGTATTTATATTTATTTTTATATTTTACATTTATATTGTATTATTATTTTCTATACTTATGTTTCAGTTTTAAGTAATATAAAATAGGTAATTGCAATATTCTCTCAGTTTTAAGTAGAATAAAATAGGCAAATTAATATTTTATATTTAGTTTTATATTTTATATTTATATTATATTAGTACTTTTTATATTTATATTTATTTTTATATTTTACATTTATATTGTATTATTATTTTTTATATTTACATTTCAGTTTTAAGTAGTATGAAACAGGTAATTGTAATATTTTCTCAATTTTAAATAGAATAAAATAGGCAAACCTATAATAATAAGATTATATTAATCTTACAAATATATTATGTAAAAATAATAAATTTATTGCTTCTCAATAATTTCTATCCAGTGATATCACACCGACGAGCTCCAAGAGAAAGCGACGAATTATTGTGTATATGGTTTGGTCACTCGTTATGGTCCGCAGTCAGTTGCCAGCGCAACTGGTTAAGCCATTGGCTACGGCAGACTTTGAATTATGAGAGTTTCTCAGAAAGTTGATTGAAATAGTGAAAACAGTGAATTGCACTACATCAAACCAATATTACTTATCTATTCTTATTCTGCGTTATTCGTATTCTGCGTTGAATTGTTAGTGCACATATGCTAAAAGTTTAGGTAACTTTGAGCTTCATTTCATAATATATTAGACTCCTAGGTAATGTCGTTTTTTGATACTGTACAAAATTTTATTTCGTTTCCTCGTATTTCGAATGAAATGGATCGATTATTTGTCTAATTGACATCTAATGCACGCGTTGCTCTGGAATAATAATTTCACGGTGACAAAAAAGAAAAAAAAAAAAAAAAAAAAAAAAGAAAAAAAAAATGGAAGCAACGTTGAAAAA